>NW_027110201.1:27391-43242 GCF_000696795.3 Halyomorpha halys
TTTTTTTTTTTTACTTTTATCATCCCATAGGCGTTGATGACCAGAGGGTTTTACGCCTTTAAGCAAAAAATCAACAACAACAACAACATCGAAATAGGTTATTATGGATGTTAATTGGTTCACAAAGTATATGCTAAAAAAAAAAATATCGAAGGTATAAAAGATTTTAATGTTTTCAAGTTTTAAAAATCTTCAAAAACGCAATGTTTGATCCCATATATTTTCAAATAATATAAATAATATACATTATTACTATTTACACGCCTACACCACACTACATCACCTGAACCACTAAAAATTTTAGTTTCATAGGCATTGCCATTTTTGGAGAGTAAAAACTGTGTCAGTGAGCAAGATCTAGTCTCACTGGCCGAAAATAAAATAATTAATATCTTTCTTAAAAATAAACAACGTATCCGTTCGCAACCGTAAATAATATATTATTTTGTATTTATTTATTGTGAAGTATTACATTTTGTTTGATTAATTATAATAGAGATTTGAGAGCACATTCATACCATATTCACAGAGGTATATAAATTAAATGATAAAAAAGTAATAAATAGTAAAAAAACTTTTTTTTAGTAAAATAACGTGTTAAACATATGTATTCCTATATACAATATTCAGCTTTGGGAGATCCAAATCAAGTATTCCCACTTGTTAGAGAAAAAGTGGGACGGGGGTTCCTGTAACTCCTGAAGTTACAGGAACTTGTCCTTCAACCACATCACTGGTACTAAAAGCCACTGCAGGCTAAGGAGGCGTTAGCCGCAGACGCTCAGGACTTGAGTGTAAAATCCGCTTATTGCCAGAACTCTTAAATAACTACCGTTTTAACCTTCGGTAAGAATTGTAGGTACGGGTGGAGCTAGGTAGGAATAGCGCTGTGCGAGCTTCTGTAAAGAAAAGTAGGAAGGATAATTGTTTTATTAATTCAAACTAGATAAAGATAGAAATGTATAAATGAAATGATACAATAATAGATTTTAAGCAGTGGCGTTGCCTACGCCCCAGCGGCATAAAAAATATACTATATTTCACATTTACATAATTAGTTGTAGACTTTCACTTAATGTACAAAAATAAGCTATATATTGTATTTAAAATAATTAAGGGAACGGCGTAGCTCAGTTGTAAGGCACTACTAACAATAAGGACCTAGTTCGAATCCAGCTGTGAAAGACAATTATTTATTCTGTTACTATAGTCGTGAGTCAACCCTGTGGATTCAGGAGCCCTCCGTGGTATCTGAGTCTCATAAATTGGGAACCCTTAACACATATAGCACAACATTTAGTCTAGTAATAGTTCTTCCTAGCAAAGTACTGCACCCCTTCACCAGTTGTAGTATTACAGATTTATTTTATTTATTATAATATAAGCAAGCCATAATGACAACGCCTCTGAAGATAATTGTCGCCTTTTCTTATCTAAAAATAAAAAGAGGTGAAACGTGCTCCATAAAAGCCTGTGTACAATCAGTAGTTGATGGGAACAGTAGATAACATCGAACTTGAACTATCGATACCATATCATTCATAGCTCATAAAACTCGGGACAATATAAACACAATTTAACTGCTATACTGCCTGAGTCATACCTAGTACAGATTGCAACAGAATATTTTGCTTTTCAACCTCTACATCTTACAAATGATGTAATGAAATATTCATTAAATTTGATTAATATATAAAACTATAATACTGTCTTCATAATTAACTGATGTCAAAACAAGAAGTTGACGGAAAAAAACACTTATTACTAAATAGCTAATTTGCAAATTTTGCTATCTTGGATTTTATTGCATTTTAAATTTCGGTTGCCAAAAACAGTAAGTGGAAATATTGCGATTATCCAAAATTTCGAATTTGAGTTTTCGTTTTGAGATCTCCTGAGTCCAAATAGCCAAGTCCCTCCAAAATAGTCTGTATGTCTGTGAATAGCCCACCTCAAAAACGAAAAGTCGCAATCTGGATTATCTCTCTAGGAAGTCTGGTGAGTCAATTCTTTTAAAATTTTTTGAGGTTTATTACTTCCATCATTTGCAATAAATTATTATTTATTTATTCATTAACAATTGTACAAGGTTTCGGGACCACTGTCCCATATTCATGCTCTATAAAAACCTATAACAATAATAAAAACTATATAACACCGATCTTCTACTTTATATATTTTATTTTATACAATAAAAGTCACCTCATGATTTCATATGGGAAATCATGTCCTCCATTTGTGCATCTTCACCGAAAGTCGCACAAAACCGAAATAACATATTTAGGGCACAGCTTAAAAGCTTTAGAGTCGTTTTCGAAAAAATCCTTAAAAAATGTATATTAGATTCCATAAGTGGCACTTCCGATTTTAAGGAAAATGTTGCTGTAACTTCCCAGGCACACATATGCCCTAAATATTTCATTTCAGTTTCGTTCGACCAACCGGAAGTGCTACTTAGGGAATCTATTATACACTATTAAGTTTTTCTCGAAAACGCCTCTGAAGCTTTTAAGCTGTGCCTTAGATATGTTATTTCAGTTTTGTACGACTTTTCGTTTTTGAGGTGTGCTATTCACAGACATACAGACCATTTCGGAGGGACTTGGTTATTTGAACTCTCAAAACGAAAACTCAAATTCGATTATTGGACGATGGCAATGATTCTCCTAACTATTTTTGACAACTGAAAGTTAAGAAGTGCCTGTATGACAGTTAGAGTTGCGATGGCATTTACTATCGCGGCAGTGCAGTAAATGTTAAGAGACTTAAGACACTTTTTTTTTTTGTAATTACCAAAACTTATTTTAATCATAAAAAAATTACAATTGTTCCTGCCATCTGACAGATAGCTACAGAGTTTATTTTTTCCTGATCAATTAATAAAACTTTTTATGAAAAATATTATATATTTATTAAATAAATCAAATTGTATCCTTGTATAGTCTCAACATTTTTTATTACATCAATAGTCCAACGTTTCGGCCATCCTCAAGGACAATCTTCAATATTAATTCTCACCTCACAACAAAATTTAATAATTGTTTTGCAGGCTATTCTACCCAGGTCATTAATTATAAGTCAAACACACCCTATTTTCTAAAAATTCATAAATATTTAAAACTTTTAATTTTCAATTTATCCATACTATCACATATAACTTATAAATAGTTTGTTTATATGGTAGTGATAGGATGGATAAATTGAAAATTAAAAGTTTTAAATATTTATGAATTTTTAGAAAATAGGGTGTGTTTGACTTATAATTAATGACCTGGAGAGAATAGCCTGCAAAACAATTTTTAAATTTTCATGCACTTCCCAACCACCCAAACCAACTCGTTTCTAACCTGGCTTCTCCTTCACTACCTAATAATCCTCCTAGACGTCTGAAAAGAAGATGGCCTCGAGATCTTCTCCTTTAGAAATGTTTTTGGAGTTCTATCAATGGGTAGATTCTCCACATGTTTTTATCATGTCATAATATCACTTACAGCAAATTTGCTTGATGTGTATATATGTATACAGTTGAAAATATCAATAAATAAATTATTTAAAAAAAAAAAAAATTTGATGTGAGGTGAGAATTTATATTGAAGATTGTTCTTGAGGATGGCCGAAACGTTGGACTATTGATGTAATATAAGTGTTGAGACTATACAAGGATAAGGAGGTTTTTGATTTATTTAATAAATAATTACCAGTCTCAAGAAATTGAAAAAATATATTTAAGTTATATATTTATTTGTTATTTTTTTAGGAATATTGATGGTGTTGCTGATGAGCAAAACTACTTTTTCACTGCTGAGCCACGTCAGCTCGCGATAGCGGGTGTCCAGGCGCTTCCTGGTCTTCTGGTCTCTACATCCAATTACCAATTGCCAGGTAAACCTAATTAACCTTGTCTGTAATCACTTCGTGACCGATATCAATTGGCAGTCGAGTCTATGTGTCATCAATCACAGGGTGTATGGTAGTAGTTGTTGGATAGCCAGCATCTCATTGCGAAATCCTGGTGTTCTCCAGAACAACTATCTGATGAGTGACGAAGCTACGGGTAGAGGTTATAGCTATCAATAAGTGTTACGGAAATAATATCTCATCTGCAGAGAAGTGAACCTTCACTTGTAAAATTTTTGATACTACTACTATCAGTTGTATTCATAATGTTTTTTTTATTTTAATGTATGTATTGTGGGTCGGTTTCTTGTTTAAAGAAAAAAAATGTTTATTATGTATATGTTGTAGATTATTTCTCAAATGACTCGTGAGATTTTCAAATAATAATCCCACAATAAAGATAAGGACTATTATTATGAAAAAAAAAGAAGAATTAATTGAAGAAATATTTAAAACTTAACACAACTTCTGGAATATAGTTTTTTTTTTTTCTTTCCCAGTTAGTTCGCAACAAACCTATATTTTTTATTAATGTTACATTGATAATATGTTATTATTAATATTTGGTATTATAATCACATCCTGTGTTTTCATTCCTAATTTGTTTTTACACAAATTAAATTTATAACGATTCCAATTTATAAAAAAAAATATAATTTCTAATTGAAGTATTGCCATATTATATTCTTTTAAAATACACCTCTTACTGATGATTTTTCAGTTTGTAATGAAACTTTTTATAAGAGCATGTAAAAGTGTGCAAAAGTATAACATGTGACAAAATTTCAATTATAAATTGTACAAAAATAGAACACTAAACAAATAGTTTAAGGATACTGATGTAAAAAACAAAATAGGAAGAGAAAACTCAAGATCCAACTATAATGATAAAAGAACTCCTGAAAATGGACGGACGGTCCGTCAAGATAAAGGATATATTATTAATGTAAAAATTAATAAAAAATAAAAGGTTAAAGTATACAGCTTTGAGTTTTTTGAGATTATTTGCTTTTTCATGTTTGTTAACTTTTGAAGTTAGGAAAACGGCAAGTCGATATTTTTTAGATCTCAAAATATAATAAAAATTTGTACCTACCACTACGACCCATGGTGAGTAAGGAATTCAATAGGTTGTAAGGAAGAAGTTTCTTCGACAACGGTTGCACAAGGAGATCATTTTTTTGTTTATGATAGTTTAATACCAAATTTCAATACAACCACTTCTAACAAATAAATGGTTATATTTTTTAATAAATTTTTTTTTTAACTTTATTGAGATTTACAACTGTACATATTAACACAATTAGTAAATTTTCTGTAAGTTTATAATGAAGTGATACAGGCGTGTTGAGAATCTACCCATTGGTAGAACTCTAATAACGTTTTTACATCAGGAGGTCTCGAGTACATCTTCTTTTCAGGTGCCTGTTTGGGTGGTTAGGGAATTAATAATGGAAAGAATGATATCTGGATCGGCATATATCGATTACATACAGTTACATAAATAAATTAAAATTTTAAACCCTATAAATTAAACTTTGTTTTTTTTTTTTTAATATTAAATTTTATTCCGTCAACTAGATGTAAAAAAGAAATAAATAACAACTCTGAAAGATCCTAAATTAATTTTTTTTAAATAATAATTTTCCTATAGGGGATATATTGGCTTTTGAAGAATAATTTTGAGCTATGATCCGGGAGTAAATTGTATTTGTTGATTTAAAAAAAACACACTGTAATTAACTCTAAATTAAATAACTTGATAAGAGTACGGGTCTATGTTGGATCTCTTTATCAGTTTTTATCTCTCCGCTCTAAGTGGACTGCTATACGAGCTACTATAATTTGAGATGTAGTTTTAGTATTTTCATTTAAAAGACTTATATTAGATATAGCTCTAATAATAATGTAAGAAATTAATTGACGATTCTATGGGTTGCATAGATAAGGCTTTCATATCTTAATTAGCAACAGATACTTATTGTACAAGAGACTTTATGTGAATCTTGGGACAAACTGTGGAAAGGAAAGCGAGCAGAGGAGAAAAGGTTCGGAGGACGGTCAAAAGTTTACAAAAAAAATTCCATTAAGTGCGGTGAGATTGTGCCAAATGAGATAAGATTAGGCCGAGACATAAGTCCACCAATCAGTGCTCAGGTTTGTTCCTAAACCTATTATTTTTAATAATGGAATCATCCTCCTCTGTTTCAATATTTATGATACGCAATTGCTTTCAATAATCCATAGTTTCACCAATTTTTGGAAATCTGTGAAAAGTTACGTTTACGACTGACCGTTTTGATTAAACTTGGTGTATGGTCTTATACTCATTGAATTAGTGTGTCACTGCTTACATAACGAACTTTCAACAAAAATTCCTTTAATTTTCTTCATATTAAACAATCGACCATCCCTGATTGTTAGTAATAAAATAAACCAGATAAATATTAACTATGAAAGAATTTTATTTTTAAATAAAGCATGAAAGGAGGAAACGATTTTCATGCACCCGGCTATAATGCAGACTGGGATATGCGCACGGTCTCTCCCGATCTCAATCCACAGAACACGGCTAGGTTACCTTTAGTTAAACTGTTTCATAGCTATAAGAATCTTTAATTTTTTTGTTTTGAAAACATCTTTTAATAGTAATAAACCATGGGTGAATATATAATGTAAAATAAGTTGGAATTTTTTTTTTTTTCATGGCAGTTATTACAGAAGTCAGTTTTTACTTTCACTTTCCAATTTGAAATATATAGTAAGGGTATTGTTAATCCGAGTGATAAAGAAACAGATGTTTTGTGTACAAAAATTAATTTCATTTAAAAATGGTAAGTGAAATTTGCAGGATGTACACGACAGATTTTTAATTTGATTTTTGGATTTTGGATTTTGAAATATTGAAACCTCAAATTGAGGGCTATTTTTTATTTAATTTAATTTTGTTTTGTCTTGTTTGATTATAAAGGTTAACAAGGTTGAAAATGATAAACAAATCAAAAGTAACTAATAACGAAAAAGAAAATTACCAAATATAGATCAAAAGTGAAAATTAAATGTCACATAAAATAAGCTAGAAATATAATAAATTTTAAATGTATAATAATAAGTCAATAAAAATGTGGATGTGAGAAGTGATGCAGAGCTTCCTGGAACAATAATTGATGACTAAGGACAAAAGAGAGAGGGAAGGAATCAGAAAAACTATTTACATCTTTTCCTTTCTTTTATTTTAGATTCATATCCTGTTCCAAATAAAGGAATAAAAGTAAAAAGATATGTTGCATATTTATTAATCAAAAAATGAGAATTCATTTTTATCGATGAAAAAAAATTCAATTCTTATATTTTTCTAGTTTGTTAGTCAGTGTTCAGTAGAAACTGATTTATTTGTGATGTAAACTACTAAAATTTAAAAAAAAATTATCCAAATTTGGTTTCAAAACAATTTTTATTTCTTTATAATTCCGACGTTTCGGCCAATTCGACCATCCTCAAGGACAATCTATCACAAACAGCTTTTATTATACATATGGCCTTTAACAATTTTGAACAAATAACAATATTATTAATAAATTATCATATCTTAATACTACACAATTTTAGAACCACACTATTTAAAAAAACAACTTTATGTGGCCTGAAATTAATTCTGCCCAGGTCATTAATTTCAGGCCACAATTATCCTATGAGACATTAAACATTAGTGAATCATATAATTTTGCTAATAAGCAATTCTCAGATTATGTCTAATTACCTAATTAGTCAATTGTTCATATTAAATAAAAAATTAACTCTTCAACACCTAAGATGACATGAAAACATTTTTATTTATGTGCTTTCCGCCATTCTTCATTGCCTACAACATTATATGTTAAATATTATTTTTTCTAAATTTTTTGGATTTTTATAAGTATATAATACTACTCTTATTTCCCAAAATGTGTCGTAAACCTGAAAAAAACCAAAACATTTTGCTTATCCCAATAAGTTAAGGATAAAATCCTTTGATACTTATATTTACCCATTTTTCATTACTAGTAAAAATCTGGGATTATTAATTATTTCCCATAATTGAGTTACTTTAGAGGACGATGTTTTTTAACAAACCTCATTAAAGTACTGTCTACTTCAATGAGGATAAGATCTATCTGAATTTAAAAACCACTCAATTTTACATTGATTTACCAAATTTAGTGAAATCCCTTGGAGTCGTTTTGAAGAAAATCCTAAAAAAGTGTAAAATCGATTATGTAAACTGGCACTTCCGGTTGGTTGATTTTAACCATAAAATTTGCTGTAATATCCAAGACATACACCTTCCCCAAATTTAAATTATTATACTAATTAATTTTCGACAAATTTATTTTTGAGCTGCGCTGTTTATGCACATACATAGACTGTTTTGTGAGAACTGGTAAATAACCAAGTCTTGGGCTAATTAACACGTTTTGAGGTTCTCTGGATAAAAATAGAACTCAGGAGACCTCAAAGCTCGTCAAAAACTGGAATTAGATATTTTTTACGATGGCGGTACTTCCTCTCACCATATATTCCATATATATTTCGGAGTGAAAGTGAAAGTAAAATCAAATTGGAAAATCAGTGCCAGGGCAATGGATTAGTCATGAGCTAAAAGTTTTTAATATTCACAAGGTAACAAACTAAAAATGTTACTTCTTCAAAGTCTATTTTTCTAAGTACATTAGTAATAAGCTTCTCAATCTTTATTAATGTTATCGTATTTCACACTTCATTTTAATTAGTTATTATAATGTAATCAATTTTAATTAATCGATCACAGGAGTAAGGCCAGTGTATGGCTCTGCCCTGATGAATGTACAACGAAATTCGTAAAATCCGACGAGTGTTTCCGATAGAAAAACAAGTATTCTTTAGGAATTATTCATAGCGCCATTCGTATTATTCGGTCACGTATTGGGATCCTATAAGTAATCGACGGGATAGTAAGCAAGTGCGTTTAGATTGAAGGAAAAGTATATTTGTCGATTTATTAAGTCACAAACTTTCTATTTTGCCGAGAATAGTCAGAAGCCTCTTTAGTTTTTCTAATGAATGTATTGCCTTTATCTGAAGAATGTGTAATTAGTAAGGTGCGCTGGAGATAAGGAGGTTCGGGCGCCATGTTTGGCTGTTGTGGCAGATAGCTAAATAGCAAATAAATTCTTCAACGTCTTCTTTACTAAGAGAGTCGACTGGGAAGGAGATAACCTGTCCCTGTCCTATTTGTTGAGCAATTTTAATGCCCTGATAAGAGTGGTATTATTGTGTCTTTGATAAATTTCTGTGCAGTTGAACGTATAGCGGTTTGATTAATTTATCTAAGAATATTGTTGCTTGTTTATGAATAATAGTAATTAATGCTTAAATATTACTATATCTAGAAAAGGAATATATTTTGCTATATTGAGGCACTGCTTACCAGCTACTGCATACGTAAAACCCACCCTATAAAACATATATATACAAATAATTTAAAAATTTAGATTCTACCACACTTCACTTGAAAACGCATCTTTAGTGGTACTAAATTAGTCTTTGTTCTGGTTTTTACATGTAAATTCTGAACTTTGTTTTAAGGCGAAAACTTTAAAGTATAAAAAATTGAATTACATTAAAGTCTGCGTTAATTGAGTACCGTAACTGATTAATTTGGTCAAACAGCATGTTATAAACCGCAAGTCAAAAACATTTTTTTTTTTTTTCATATTTTGCTCAAAATAAGGTAATAGTTTGTGTATGTAAATCCAAATATAATTAACGAATTAGATATTTTTCGCCTATAAACGGTGGATCCTAATAAAGAAGTTATAATCAAAAATTAAAAATGAGTAGCATAGAGTAATGATTCATACGAACGATATTGTCATAAACCACCTGCTGCGGTTGTTCCTTATGCTCTAATAGTTGGTCTGTTGAAATCAATATACAACCTGAACAAATGGTTTACGACCACACCACTTGTCTAAATTATTACATTATGTACTAATTCCATGCATAATTTAACGTTCTTAAATTTCTTATGTAACTTTTTAATTAGGACTCACGACTATGAGTTATAGGCGAGAAACCGAAAGTAAGATCTACAATATCAAATTCCTTACTTTATCAAACTAATTTGCTGCTAAGTGACTCTTTTAAGACCACCAGAAATCCTCTTGCGTGTCAAGTTTGGTTTCTTATATACCTCAGTTATTGTATATACCTCAGTTACAGACAAACTTAGAAGGTTTGTAGTTACCAACATACTTCTTGCCCGAATTAAAAGTTAATGGTACTCATTCATTTATTGCTGTTTAATTTCTTATATTATAATCTTTTTCTCTGGGAAGCTGTTTTAGAGTATATATATTTTTTTTCGTATCCTCCTGAACAAAATCAATTTAATACATACATACATACAACAGAGTAATGATATATACCTGTGAAATATAGTGGCATTATCATGTGGCCTACGCCAATGAATTATTGGAACAATGAGGTATGTACCGCTGGTTTGAGAGCATAGGTGAAAACAATTAAATAACTAATTCATATTAAATTAATTGAGTAATTAGTAGGAGTTTTAGAACAGCTAGAAATGCGTTTCCATTTCAAGTATTATATAAATTATTTTTTAAAAGTTGCAAATGTATGTTCAATGGTTTGAATTTTATCCATCCAGGCTCCTATAATATTGTTTATCTATTTTTGAGAAAGAGTATAACAATAAAATTTGATAATTTGGATTGAAAAAGGAAGACAAATAGCAATTTAGAATGTCAAATCAATATAAGTACTGGCGCCCGAATCTTATCTTAAGCGCTATTGACTAATTACATAATGTCCAGACAAAGGTTCGAAGTGAAGTCACTAATTTTCTGTTTGTGACATTTAAAGTAAGATAACCTAATATTTTGCCTCCCTTCATGTCACTTAGCTATTGAAAACTGTCAGCTAGAGATGATAATGTATGTCAGTTTTAAAGAAAATATCACGCAATTATAGCGAAAATGAGTCTAAAATAAATAACTCAATTTTTCTAAAAATTTAGTAAACAAAATAACTGGACTGTTATCCATGCAGAACACAACTTGAAGAACTTGTAAATAACATGTAAATTACAAAAATTGAAATATTGGGTATGAAAATAATTAAAAATTATTGTGGTTTAATTTTTAAGCTTAGGTATTGGAAGATTCTAACATCACTAACAATTATTTGTAAAACAATAAATGTTAGTATATAACTAACGTATCGCCAGCTATAATAAAGAAAATCATGAAATGACACATATGAAAATAACACGTACATCAAGTAAGTACATATTGTAAGACAGATCAATCTACGCTCGGCATACTTCACAAAAATGCATAATAATATATTTATTTATCAGAAATCTCAAATATACCACAACAATATATTTAGTCATGTTTGTAGTATTGATATTTTGTGATGCATTGAACTGTAATTTATAGTTTTTGAAAGTTTTTCTCATTAATTAATTGATATTATTTATGAAAGTAATATGGTCCGGGTGCGGTCAGAAAAACTCAAATAGTAGAATTATACTATTTTAATGAGCCAACGTTTCGCCCCACGTTGCAGGGCTTCGTCAGGGCTAAAAAAGATACAAACACATAGTTACAAAAGGAAAAAAAAAACATAAGTGTAAAATAACAGGGGTATAAAATGTAAAAAAGTAAGATATAATAAGAAAATTTAAGGTAGTAAATTATAATAGTAGTAACTATTACCCTTTACATTTACTATTTACTACCTTAAATTTTCTTATTATATATTACTTTTTTACATTTTATACCCCTGTTATTTTACACTTATGTTTTTGTTTTCCTTTTGTAACTATGTGTTTGTATATTTTTTAGCCCTGACGAAGCCCTGCAACGTGGGGCGAAACGTTGGCTCATTAAAATAGTATAATTCTACTATTTGAGTTTTTCTGACCGCACCCGGACCATATTCCTTTCATCTTTACACACGGTCAATCAATAATCTTCCAGTATGATATTACTTATATTCATAATGGTGGAAGATGGTCCGGGTGGCGGCCAATAAAGGCATCAAAATATTGAAAGAGAACTATTTATTATTAACCAACGTTTGCAGGGCTTCGTCAGGGCTCTATGAAAGAACATGATACAAGTGGGGCGAAACGTGGGTTAACAATAAATAGTTTTCTTTTACTATTTTGTTACCTTTATTGACCGCTACTATCTTCCTCCAATCTACTTCATACGGCCAACTATAGTCTTCCTATATTTACAATGATTTTATAAATAATATTTAAAAAAAATAATAATAATAACGGTCTTTCTGATGTTTTACTTGATTCTCAAAAATTTTTTTAGGTTATTGGACTGTGGAAAAACATGAGTGTTCAAATTCGACAAAATATAAATTCATGTTATATTCTTTATTTTATTGCATTGGAGCGGGTAGCTCAGTCAGTAAGGCGCCGTGCTAATCATTCACTCGGTTCGAATCCATCGGTGGCAAATAATTATGTATTCTGTTACTATAGTAGTGAGGCAAACCTGTGGTTTCGGAAGCCCCAACCTCATAAAGTGGGTACCCGTAATTGGAGAAAAGTCTGGCGGTTGAATGTGATCAAGCACAGATCGTCTATCTGTATAACCGTTGTTCAAGAAACAGTACTTCCTTAAAAAAGTTCTGAATGTCTGACGCTTTAGGTGTTGCTGCGGTACAGATGTTCATTTTATTTTATGCTTATATTTCTTACTGTTTACTATTACTATTACCTTCTTTATTATTTTTGTGGTATTTATTTTCAGATAAAAATTACTGAAACTATATCAAAATTGGAAACATCAGTTAAAAGGCCGGTAAAATGGCTGATATTCATTTTCCAATTGCCTATTTTCAGTTTCGAGCCCCTTGGCATAGGTTACATGTTATTCTATCCGCATATATAATAAACAACAATTCACTTAACCTGTCCTCTTGCTTTACTCCTGTTTCCATTTCAAATCTGTTGAGATTTTTAACTCAACAGCAATAAATAAATCATCATTAATATTATAATAAATTTGGATTTTTCCATTTCAGTACTTCGGAGATTAAAATCACTATATTGAATTTTCCTAACTTTAAAGAATAACAGTTTGAAATTGAAGAATAGATGTCTCCCTCACCTCGAATAAAAATAATACTTAGTTTTTTAAAATCATACATTTGCTAATTGTGAGAAAGTAGGAAGTATACCTCGAAGGTATATATCATATACTACATCATGTTTTTCTGAGTTTACAGATTAGCAGTTTGAACAGATGTTTCCCTAGAAATAAAACTATGAAAATTTAATTATGTCCGGCTAGCACATGGAGAGTCAGGAGTGTATTAGTTTGTAAGGAAGTACTGTTTCTGGAACAATGGTTATGCAAGGAAATGATTTATTCATGATAACGCTCAACCGGAAAAATTTTTCCTAAATAAAGGTACCCACTTTATGAAGCTAGACCGCGGAGGCTCTCTGAACCCACAGGTGTGACTCACTGCTACAGTAACAGAAAAAATATTTATCTTCCAAAGCCAGAGTCGACTCTGGGTCCTTGGAGTTAGTAGTACAGTGCCTTACCTACTGTACCATCGGCCCTCCCCCTAACCTCTCGAAATAAAAGCATACTTATTGTTTTTTTAAAGTATATAACTCCGATAGGGGTTATAGTAGGGGCTATAGTCTTTTTTTTACAAAAAAGGAGAAATAAGAGAGAAGAAGAATAAACAAAACCTCAATATTATATTATCTTAAACACTTACATTAATGGTTACAGAATAATCTCAATATTAACAGAAAGAGTCCCTCACAACTCAGAAGTCAAATTACAACTAATATAACTTTCAGCGAACTAAGATAATTAATTATACGCACTCTCACTTTTATTAACACTGTTCTCGACAAACACCAAAAAACCTCCCTCGCTCTCCTTCCCAGTGTTGCCCACGCAGTGTTGCCATCTCACATCTATGTCTCTGCAAAAATAAAAATATTTTAATAAAAACTTGTAATAATGCTAAACTGGTAAAAAGTCGGTATATCTTTCTTTAATTTCACATTTAAAGATTTATATCGATTTAACATAAAATTCCTCTCATTTTGTTAAGATTTTCTTTTTTTTTTCACATCGAAATTCATTTTGAACTAGAGCATTGCCCTTTTGGATAAACACCGCCGGGATTGTGTACTTAGCTGGAGTTGACACGCGTTCCGAGTTTAGTGTTTAGTACCACCTTCCTATTACATATTTAAATATATGCAAACAAATGCGGAAATGTTAAAACCTTAAAAAAAAAAAAGTCTGAGTTACGCTTTCTAATAACGGTAAAATTGATATATTTCATTTTGTAGTTGGTAATTTTGTATATGCATTTAAACCTTTCGTAATCTACAGTGCTCGACAACAGACAACCCTTTTTTAATGTCCCGATACAGCAGTGAACTAATTAAGACCCCTATGAGAAAGACATCTCTAACGGACGACAAAAGCCATCGTGACTAACGAAAGAATTTTCCCACAGAAACGGACCATTGTAAAAATGTGAATGTTGAGAAAACAATATCTAATGCCTTTATGTTTCGCTATAAATACGTAATTTTAAATATAGACTTATCTTTGTAATATAAAATTTTGTTGTATTGAAGTTACTTATTTATTTCATAATCAAATAATATTAATTTTACTAATAAATACTTTCTTAGTTAATTTAAGGGTTTTTCCACAATTGTGATAAACGCATTTCCCGATCGTTTTTCGCCATTTAACATAACTGTCCATTAAACTTTTAAAGTTTGAAATTATAAATTCAATCATAAATTTGTAGATGTAAAAAAACAAAACAGTTTTGCTATTTTATGGCTCTGTAGACTATTAATTGCTGAATTAAAAGAAAACAACATTGGTTGTATAATGTTTATGTAAGTAATCGAAGCAGCTTGTGATGCATAACTATCTCAATAATGGATTTCGTAATTGGAATCAGCAATTAAGTTTCAACTGATTATTATTTTCTTTTTTAAGATACCTCTACACGTTTTGCAAAAAATGGGAAATTCGTGCATTAGCAAACGTATAGATGGGTAATTTGAATTGAATGGTACAATGTGGTCAGAATTTGTGGCAGACCCGTCGAGTTCCGGTTTTCGGAGACATATCAAAGAGCGCTTGTGCTGCAGCCACACGTTGGCGTTCAGTTTTTATAATTACAGAACTGCCAACAGATAAATTCTTGTGCTTTCTGTATTTTGGTTAATTAAATAATTTTCCCAACCTTTGGATTTTATAATTAACTATAGTGTAAAATTGGAAAATTTAACAATGTCATGAATAATTAATAAATAATTCATTCAAAAATGGAAGTCATTAACCTCAAAAATTTTTAAATGAATTGACTCACCAGACTTCCTAGAGAGATAATCCGGAAAATTTAACATTCTATCGATTCGGTTAAAACACATTGTTTATCTTCTTAATTATCTTTAGGGGTTTATTTTTTATTAACATTGCTTAAATACGCATTTTTAAAGACATTATAGGTCTAGGTAATTAAATTAAAAAGTTTCTAATTGAAATTCTAGAATAAAAGTGGATATAGATTATGTAGTACCATTTATATTAAATTTTATTATCTACCACTTACTTTGCTGATATTTACGCTTCTTATGGAATGGAATAGCGGAAAAAATTTAAAAGAACACACAGATACAGTTTGTACTTCCTTTTTTACGAGGCATTTGTATAAATTTTGGATTTCCAACGATTGGCAAACGTGTAGATCCACATAAAATTATTCTCAGATAAAAGCAGTTTCCTTTAATGATATCTATATCGTTTATACAATTTCAATTCTCAACAAAATTGAAGCTCTATATGAGTATCTGTATTGTGTTGAATAAATTACTTTTAAAGAATTCA
>NW_027110201.1:47617-88891 GCF_000696795.3 Halyomorpha halys
TAATATATAATATATTTGCACTAAGTACATCTGACTAAATATATGCTTTCTATTTAGCCTCAAGATACCTATGTCATCGGCTCACATCATTTTATGACATTAAAATCTTTACAATTTAGACAAGATTTTCCCTGGAAAAGAAGATGTAATTTTTCAAACTGTTCCAACGCTCTATTGGAAACCTTGAGTGTTTTATTACAGTCGTTTAGTATTTATAGTTACATTGTCTCATCGCCGTGAAGCAGTATTGTTTCTTTATCGCGTAGCTTTGTCGTTTATTATTGCCAATATTGTCAGTAATTGAAATTCTTAAATAGTTTATGGTAATAGCGACGAGAGGTGATGCGTCAATTCAGCTTTAAAAAAAAATATTAAAAATCTTTCGATCACCCTCTAGCCTTTCGTTTGTCCTCAATTCGAATGAGATAAGGGTCTTTAATTTTTTATGATCAGTGTATAACTTATAATTATCATTTTTACTTTAAGGTTCTACTACATAAAAGTAAAGTGAGAAATATTTTGAATCCTATATTTCAATACACGCTTTAAGTGTTGAGACCAAATAACTGAGTCTCTCAAAATAGTTTATATGGACAACTTGCAGCAAAAACAAAAAGTACGAAAAGCAAAAATAATTTAAAATCATTTCAGTTATTTTATTATTATTTTTTTATTTTATTTTATTTCATTTTTTTAATAATTATTATTTCATTTTTATTTTTTACTTTATTTTCATTTTAGAAGTTGTTAACTAAAATATTAATTGTATCACTTTAGATCAATTCATATTGCACTAATCTAGCTTAAAAATTGTATAGCCTCCACAAGACCCTAAAAGCCTAAACTGAAATATTTACATTTTACTTATGTCTATAATTTTTATGTTTTATTTTGGCATCGACCGATAGATGTTGTCATCTGGATCATATCGGATGTAATTTTTTAAATGAATAAACAAAAAACAATAAATAAAAAATACCGGAGAATGGCGAAAGGTCGCATAAGTGTCGGTCACATGCTCTGTTTCTTCATTCTGATCAATCTTTTTATATCAACGTATTTATTAAATAGCTTTAATTTCACTTAGCTATTTATAAGCTTTTCAGTTGACAGAATGGCTGACCAAAATCTTTCTGAGTACTTTCAATGTTGATTATATAACAACTTAGCATTGAATAAATGAGAGTAGCAAAAAGTAGAAATATTTTATAAGATTAAAAAAAATCCGGAAATAACAGTAGTAATATAAGTTCTTAATACTACTGCAAAGGGCAAGATATCAGAAAAATTAATGTATAAGTCTTAGAAGCTGGTGAAAAATACACAAAATGACAAAAAAAATCCTTGTAACTTGTTTTTTAATTCATTTTTAGTCTGTTTACTAGACATTATTAAATCTTTGACCAAAACTAATGTGACTCACTCCTACCGTTAGACGAACGATAATTTTGTTCTCATGGAATATATCACTCTCTCCTTGCGAGATGTTAAAACGCTATTTTCGGTCTTTGTATACATAAAAATGGAGTAATTCTAGTGTTTTTTAGTTGTTTTTATCTCTTAAGATGGTATTTTTTTGTTTCACTCATATGATTTTTAACATGCAATATGAAAAGATTTGTGTTAACACAAAGAACGATAGTGAGTGATGCTCGTAGCTCAGATCTTTTAATTTATTTAATCTTAAAAACAACTGAAAAAAGAAATAGGGGTTACCGCATGGTGTAATTATTCCTTCATTATCGATAATAGAAAGTTATTAAAAATTTTAATATAATGTTCATTAAATCGTAAAATATGTTTTATAAAACACAATGATGAAATTTATAAATAAACAGATACTCTTATAATATTCGCTGAAAATGAAATTGTGGTATAGGGTTTGATTAGTAGGGATTAGTAACGATGATCTCACATATCTACAAAAGATTAAATACCTATAACAGATTAACTTAGAGATGTCTCCGTCAAATAGTATTAGCAAGCAATCTTCAAGGAAAATGTAACTGAATTTGCTAAATAAATCATGCATATTTTAAATACGATGTTGATAATTTATTATAAAATGAGTGAAAATGTTATTTAAATATTTAAATATAGAAAAAATAAGGTAGGTTAAAAAATAATTATCTTTTAAAATTTCATACATCCAAAAATTAGTTGATAGAGGCTTGACAAAATTGAAATTTTAATGATTTTTTAGTTAAAACATATATCAGATTAAGGAACGCTTACACCATAGCCCTATTAAAATTCTCATTAATAGTAGAAACCACAATCAACTCTCATGGACTGCACCTGAGTGCAGGTGAACTGAATCCGTGCTGTACCTATCTGCCCCTATGCGAACTTAACTTCCTGGTTAATGTTAATATATATATGTATATATTCGTATAGATTACCACTTCTAAGTAATAGAACTTATATTACTTTAACGTATATTTCCATTTTTCAAGCCAAAAAACTTAAGGAGTATTATGGCAATTATTAACCTAAAGGTTAGAAATATTACAAGAGAAAAAAACGTCTTAAAAAGTCAGATCAGCAAAGATTGCGTAAAATAGTGAAAAAAATAAGATATAATCACAGAGGGATAAAGACAGAATTGTTGTCTACAATTGAGAGTTGATATATTTTTGATTTAAGAATTTAGTTTATTAGATAAACTTTAATGTATATTTACTAAAGAAAAATAAAATATATCAGGATATATTTAGATATATTCAGGAGAAAATTTTATGAATAATAAATATAAAAAAAGAAAAAAGAAGGTTTATATCGATGATTTACTTTACTAAGTTCATTTCCTCTAACTTTACAAACAATAGAATTAAAGGTTTTCTCCTTTAGAAAAATTAATTGAAAAATTATAATTTTCCTAAAAGAGACAACATTTAATTGTATTTTTCGTAAAATTAGTGGAAATGTTCTTACACCACTGTGAAGTAATCCATCGAAATTTTTTAGTACTATTACTATATATTTTAGATTTATTTAAACCGTACTTTGCCTCAATATATATCGTAAGCATTAAAATATTGTCTAACTAGATTCCTAGTGCTGTATGTATAGCAGAAAACTATATTTAGACTATAATTTATTCTTTATTTACACTTTTACAATATGTTTCTCTCCTTCCAATATTAGCAAATATACAAAAATAATATTCAATTTATACTATTTCAAGGGGAAAAAATTTTTTTTCACTTCTCAAATTATAATGGCTGTTTCTGTATAGCATACCTAATTAACAATTAAAAAATGCTGACATATAAAAAAGTTTTAGTGAACAACATATCAATTATTTATATTTAACACCATTCAACAATGTGTCTAAACATTTTTCAATTTAAAAAAAAAATCACTAAATTTGATTATAACTCATTCACATCCTGATTTTAAATGTTCTTAATCTTTCATATGTTTGCCTAACTTTTTTAATTATTAAAAATATTGCTACTTAAATTTAACTTCGCTCATTAATAAAATCTAATTGCCTTTTAATATATGCTTTTCACAGCATGGTTGAATCTGGACTTCAGTAATTTAGTTTGTTGTTAGAAATGGAAATTTTAGCTTATTATTTGCTGATATATCTATTATTTTTATAATTAGAAATAATTTTTTATTAGACTTTACGAAAAGGAAAGCCATACTAGTGGCCACACCATACAGTATTGTGATGTTTTGATATACCTAATCAGCTGCTTAAATTTAACCCTCTCAGCTTATACCAAATAATGCAAGAGCCGGGAAGAAAAAAAGTCAGTTAATTCATCCCAATTTTTGATAACTTTAATGAAAACTATGTATAATTACTGGTCAAAACTGATGAGACTGCTAAGTATAGGTAGGGGGAATAAAAAATAGCGGCTGTTTCAAAACCTTAAAAAAAAAATTAATTCTTCATTCGGAGCTCTATATCTTAAAAACTACCAACAGCACTAGAAAATCTAAAAGAACATTATTTAAAGGAGAGTAAATTTTCTGAAATATGAGTCCTAATAGAGCTATTTACGTCCAATAGTTCTCGAAATGTATCTTTTTAAAAAGCAACATTTGTTAAAAATATACTGGAAGATTAGTAGTTAGTTAATTTATTTTGAGAAATCTATATCCCAGGAAGTATGTGACGTATAGATGTCTATTAGCACTCAAATTAAAGCTAGTTTAACTTACTATAAAGTAGTTTATGACCTTTACCTTCGTAGGAAAAGTAGTTATTATTAATTATTTTTAATTCATTTTTCATTCAGAGCTCTATATCTTTAAAACTGACAACAATAATAGAAAATCTAAGAGAACATCTGTTAAAATAGACTAAATTTGCTAAAAAAATACACCTATACGTCACATAGTTCCTAAGATATAGATTTCTCAATATAAATTACCTAACCAGTAATCATTCAGAAGATTTTTAAGAAATGTTGCTTCTTAAAAAGCTACATTTCGAGAACTACTGAACGTAAATAGCTCTATTAGGGCTAATATTTCAAAAACTTTACTCTCCACTAATTTTTCTAAAGGAGAAAACCTTTAATTCTATTGTTTGTAAAGTTAGAGGAAATGAACTTAGTGAAGTAAATCATCAATATATACTTTCTTTTTTTTTTATATATTTATTATTCATAAATTTTTCTCCTGAATATATCTAAATATATCCTGATATATTTTATTTTTCTTTAGTAAATATACATTAAAGTTTATCTAATAAACTAAATTTTTAAATCAAAAATATATCAACTCTCAATTGTAGACAATAATTCTGTCTTTGTCCCTCTGTGATTATATCTTATTTTTTTCACTGTTTTACGCAATCGTTGCTGATCTGACTTTTTAAGACGTTTTTTCTGTTGTAATATTTCTAACCTTTAGGTTAATAGTTGCCATAATACTCCTTAAGTTTTTTGGCTTGAAAAATTAAAATACAGGTTAAAGTAATATAAGTTCTATTACTTAGAAGTGGTAATATATACGAATATATGTATATGTTAACATTAACCAGGAAGTTAAGTTCGCTCTCTGAGAGAAGATTAAATGTGTCCTTTTTGTCCCATCGTTCAATCTAACCCATAGGGGTAGGTAGGTACAGCACGGTTTCAGTTCACCTGCACTCAGGTGCAGTCCTTGAGAGTTGATTGTGGTATCTACTGTTAATGAGAATTTTCATAGGGCTATGGTGTAAGAGTTCCTTAATCTGATATATGTTTTAACTTAAAAATGATTATTGTTCCCCCTACCTATACTTAGCAGACTCATTAATTTTGACTAGTAATTATAAATAGTTTTCATTAAAGTAATTAAAAATTGGGGTGAAATATCTTACTTTTTTCTCCACTTGGGCTCTTGTACTAAAATATGATGGTTTATAAGTTAGCTAAAATAATGTAGTGATTTATAGTTCTCGATTTGATCGTCCAACTTGCGAAATTTAGGACTATAAATATCAGCAATTTCCAGAAGCACCTAGCAATGTGAAAATGTGTTACCATCGATGAAACTCATAAAAAACCTCACGAGGTTGGCTAAAACAAAACTAGAAAGGGATATTCGTTGGACGGTGGACGCAGCCGGTCGACTACTCCGTTCACACTAAATATATATTTTAATCGTCATTGCGATGTTAATATCGATTGATATATGATAAAAATATTTGTCCTTATATTCTCATTATTTATGTATAACAAATACTTGGCCAATATAAAGAAATATTATTACCTTTGGTAAAGTGTATGATTATTATATGACCCGCAACCTCGTTCAAGTTTTTTATTTTGGCCCGTAAGGCTTTGTAAGTTGGACAACCCTACTCTATAATATATTTTGTCTAATTATTGTGTTGTGATAAGCTATCTTTATTTGTTTTTTTTTTTGTTTTAGACTGTTGGAGTTAGTCGTGCTGTATGCATTAACCTGATCCTTTTCTGCCCCGATGTCAACTGAATTAATTAAACGTTGAGCGGTTAGTTATTTACTGTTATTTGTGAGCTATAAGGCTTCGTTTCCAAATAATTAAATAATTTACATATAACCACTTATAGGTTTGTTACAACACGAATCAAAACTATAATCGAACTAGCAGCAGTATGTGGAGTTGAGTACCTGGAGCATAAAAACCTTACCATACTTGCGCCCGCCATTTTAATACTAGTTATGACTTTTATTAAAACAATTAATAATAGTTGTCTCTTTCAAGGAGATTCGGTCTCATTATTTTTACAGTTATTACATTAGATCATTACAATTAGAATCAGTTAATTATTATTAATATTTTTTTTTGGTAGAACATTTTAATTTGTCACTTTATTCCACTATTTAATGTATTTTAATCTAATTGTCATATTCACCTCTAATTATCTTATTTTCATGATATTTCTTAATCTAATCTCTTCTTACCTCGACAAAAGTACGTCATAATATTCCATTTTCAAGGCAAACATTTACCAATTAAAAAGGTTAGGAAAAGACGGCCTTTTTTCAATTTGGGTTCCTACTTTCATCATCATTCCCAATTCATCATAGCAAATCCAACTAACATTCCGTCATTTTATAAAACAAAATTTATAATTTTAAAATTATAGAAAATTGTTCCCAAGGCTAGTATTAATTTATAAACTGTTTAAATTATAAGTTTTTTTTTTTTATTAAATGACGAAGTACCTCATGGATTTCATTAATTGGAATTTATGATTAAAATAAAAAATACCGCAAATAAACGGTTGAGATTACTTAAATTTGCTATGTGTAACGTAACTTAAGCAATATTGAGGGTAAGAATTTAATTATTATAAAATAAGCAATTTTTTTTTATAATAAAGGTAAGCAAAATATTATAAGATATATTTTAATTTAATATCATTTATTAAACTAGTAAATGCGGTCTTGCTCATTACATAATTATTCAATGAAAAGAATTACTTAACATCCATTCATTGAGCCTTCGTCGCTGGTAAGGGTACCGCTGATCGCGCAAGTTTCGGATTTGGAAGGAATTTCGCTGACTTAAGTTCGTTCCATTGTTATAGCTGTCTAGGATAAAGGATGTCACTAGCATGTAAAGAATACTCAAGTTATAATACGTGTAACTATGTGCAATATTATTTTTTTTCTAAACAGAATAAGTTATTTTTATTAGCTCATTGCAATAATTAGGTCGAAATTATGTTTGTATAAATGGGCAACAATGGCGATGGAAGAGAAAGTGTGGGAATGACAAAATCACTTCAGGTATGTACAATGTGTCACCAAAAGACACAAAACTCTTTCGTTTACGATTGTTTCTCTTCTATGACATATATATAGGACCTGGAAAATGGACTGTCAGACTGATCTTTTAGGGGTAATTGATGGATTACCGAAAAAATTTGAACTGGAAGAGAGGCTGCGGGTTTTATAACCTCTTACTCACTGATCTTTGATGATTATATTCCAAAAACGACGATGCCTATAAAGTCGAATTGATGACGCTGATAAAGTTAAAAAGCTCATACTATTTTTTACTGTGTTTTTTTTTTCACCATCTTCTTAATTTCACATAAGGTCTACCATCTAAATGTAGGAGGTCTAAGAGTTTCGATAAATATAATAGGAAGAAATCAAATGTATATAGAAATTTTCTTCGGAGATAGTAATTTCTAAAGACGAAGCTAACAAGGAGATTACAAAATAGAAGGAGGTTGTTTTACAGTTATCCTTAATGGCGAACGGAACCTACAGCCAAGGTGATACTGATCAGAGAATAATGAAAGAGCTTTATTGATCGATAGTGTCATCACTTCCTCAACGAATCCGTTCACTGGAAGGCCTTCTAGATCAAACCAACACTTAAACGTATCAGCTTCATTATCGAAGGTTTTGTCTCGATTAAGAATTTTCTTTTTTCAGTTGGATATGAATTAATTTAGCATACGTATTTGATGTTGTTATAGAAAAAATTCATGAAGTCAAAATTTTATCTTATCATATATATATGAATTTTATTTCAATTATTTCGCTAATTTCAATCAACAGACTAAATGCTCTACGTTTCGGCTTTTATACCTTCGTCAGGAACAAAAATTTGTTTACACAAATTGCACATTCCATTACATACTCATAGACTCAAACTTAAACGGTAGAAGACGTAAAATTTGCCTTTAAATTTTATCATATCATCATCCAAGTACTTGATTTTTTCTCAATACTCTGTAAGCATCAAAGTAATAACTTTGACTTATATTATTTAAAAAAGTACTTATTATTATATAGAAAGGGGATGAAAAATGTGAAGAACAGCATTATGACATTTCGCCCGAGGAAACCATCATTTAAAAACCAGATCATCCGTCAACTCTGTGTGGGATGTTTCTGTTTCTGAAATGTAGGAGCGTTGAGATCACCTTCGTTATCACATTTTCCAAGTGCAGCTACATGAAACATCACTGACAAGTTTAGTTCTTGCTCAAAAAATTCCAAACTTATTTTTTGCTTTATAGCAATATTTTTATAAAAAGTGGCATTTTTGACAGAATCGGGTGTATCACCTGCATAATGCTGCTAACTATATTCTTAACTATATATATATATTTTTTTTTTGCTAGAAACTCACTTATACACTTGTTAAATCTCTTATACGCTTGTTAAATTATATGAGTTCTTGTTAGTTTTTTCAAAATTAATGAAAACATTATAATTTTCTTTATTTATGGTTTTATGGTCCTTATTCCGCATTTTTTTAAGAACTGGACTACAACAATATGATTTATCCCTTTTTTTAAAAATATAATAATACAAGATATTCGTATATATTTGAGTGAACATAAAAGTCGTCAGTTAAAACCACTGTCTTTACTTTAACAAATCCAAAAGTAAAAGGGGGGCGGGTTAGTACAGAGGTAAGACGCTGTACCACTAACTCCAAGGACTCAGGTTCGAATCTGGCTGAAACAGGTAACTATATATTCTATTTTATGTGTAGCCGTGAGTCAACTGTGTGGACTCAGGTGCTCTCCTGGGGTCCACCCAGCCTCATAATGGGAGTACTCTTATTAGAGAAAAATCTGGCGCTTGAGTGAGATTTTGAAAAAAACAAAAACAAATCCTAGTAGTATAACGTTGTGCTTGCAAAGAACTTGAATCCCTTTTATACTTTTTTCGGCATTTCTTATTTTTTTTTTTTATGTCTTCTATGGTTATGATTAAACTTGTATTTATGGACAATTTGGTCTTAAAATCATCAAAACAGTCTGACAAGGCTTAAATGTCAGTAAAATTCCGGAAATTACAATAGTAATACAAATGGAAAGCTGTTGTTTTAATATGACAATACAGTTTATTGCGATAAATTTCAATTATAACTTGAATTATTGAAATGTTAGTACTCATTTAATTGATATTATTTTGATGAATATGGATTTTCTTTTATTAAATGAAAATTACAGAAGTTCAATGTTACTTATTATCTTTTCATTTAGCAAATAGGTCATTGGCTTGAAGAGTACACTCTAAATACTACCATATACTATATTATTCTTATAAAAATCTTAATAGGTTGTTACTGAATAGTTATCAAAGAAAGCCTTGAGTCACACAAATGAGAGTTTAAAACTAACTTTTTAACGTTATTATATGTACTGAAAAGATAAGCCCAGAGGTAGCACACCTCACTCCAACAGTTAAAAATCGGCGGTGCGCGCGTCATACAACTTGTACTTTAGACACGAGCATTTAAATTAATTATCACTCGTTTTAGAAAAGGTATTTCTATATTGTTCACTGACGGCAATACTTTTCCCAACTAATTTGCCAAATGAGACTTTCATTTGGCAGATTGACTAGCTCTGACTGAAATTTGACGCCACTAAACAAAAACAAACAACTAAATATTTTGTTGCTATGTGTGACTTAAAAACATTTTTATCACACTCCGCCCGTTAGTTAAGTTAAAAAAATCATATCAGAGTAGATCTTTTGTGTATGCATTTCTCGATAAAAATATTATATTCTATAATTTCGAAATATAATAGTCAGCAGTTTTCATAATACTTGAAATAATTCGGCCATTTGCTAATCTATACTACTGTGAACGCTTTCTCAAGATGTATTGAAGGAAAAGAAAAATAACATTAGAACACCTGAGTAACTAATTAATATATAAAATTTACTACATTGATTTATTGCAAAGCGCTTTGTAATAATTTTATAAATCATGATAAGCAAAAGATATGGAGTTACTTAGAGCCCATATTTTATTATCACTTATCTAGCAAGTGCGTTGTTCAAACAATTATTTGTATAAAACAAAATCTTGAGAAAGATAAAACTTAATTAGTTCCTTGTAATACTCTATGATTTCTTAATATTTATATAAAAAAAAGTAAATATATGAATGAAATAATTTTAATGAATCATTCCAATGTAAGATAAAAAGAATAATTATAATGAAGGAAACTTATGTAATTTCATTCTCTCCCTGAGTGCTTTATTAATCAAATTAATAACAAGTAAATAAATAGAAATAATACGTTGCAAAATTTTTGATGAGACCCTGCACCATAGCAAAATAATTAAGTACAAATAGAGTACATCAAAATAAAATCATAAAATTCAACAATAACTTAAAATGCATCATACTATATACATTAAAAGAACTATTTATTAAAAAATAGGAAAAATTAATAATTTTACATCTCAGTTTTGTAAAAAATATATGATTCGACCGTGCTCAAACATCCTCGACTGACCGAAGAAAATGGAATGTCAGTCATGTCCAATCCTAATGGCTTTCCATCATCATGTCGAATTCTCACTAAAAAATTGAATATTCAAAAACTAAATGTAAAAAAACAGTTTTATGTAATACAATTTCTATGAATTCTTATCATTTACCACCTACTTTGCCAATATATACGATTCCTTTCCTTTCGTCTGTCTTTATTTCGCTCATTTTATGCATTATATATTATAAATAAGGCTTCCTTTGAAATAATAAAATAATTAGAAGGATGAGAAAAAATAAAAAAAATGGTCGATGTGTACTCCCCGCCCCCATTTTTTCTGATCCCCCTAAAACAGTATAAGACAATAAATTAGTGGTTGCTTTACGTATGGTGTACATAAATCAAGTTAAGTATTACCTTTTTCTACCTGTGGTACTTAAGGTTAGACATTGACCTGCAACAGTAATGTATATATATTTTTTAACAAGTGTTTGCGAATGGTTATGAAGCTTGGATATCATCTGTCGAACATTAATAACGTTGAACCTCCCCCATGTTTTTTTATTTTATTTTATTTATAACACGTTATTAGCTACTTTCTGTCTCTTGTACTCTTTCTTCGGTAAGGGGACAGAAACATATTAATTTCTTGCAATATTAAGTCCATTTCACGTAATGGTGCAAGAAAGATTGGAGGTGCAGCAACCTGACAGAAAATGTTAGGACCTAAAGGCCTGTATGAATACTTTTTTTTCTTCATCATGAACTAACAAATTAAAAGTTAAATCCGAATTATTTAAGTTTTCCAAAGTAAAGGAGGCGGAAGAACATTACTATGCTGGAAAAGAGAGCAAGGCCTAGAAATTAGTAACCGTGTTTCGTAAGCGTTTTGTCTGTTTGTCCAACTCTTTCTCGTTATTGTTAAAACTAGTTGAGCTATAGTCAGATAAATATTCATAGCATATATTAGCGCTTTTGTTGGGCGCCATTTGGGTGTCTATGTCTCCTCCATCTTAAGACAATTGGAGTTCGTTATGAGTCTGTGGAGAATAACTGAAAAAAAAATAATAAATTACAACTAAAACAGGACTGATTTAGATTCTTATTATTTATTTATTTTAAGATCAGATTAAGGAGAAGCTTGGGTTCAAAAATGAAAAAAACAAAATCAATTTTTTTATTATTTGAGTATATATATAATTAGAAGTTACTATTACTTCTTTAATTTGCCGGATTTAATTCTTTCAAATTATTTTAAGACTTATTGGTTACAAAGCTAAAAATATTCGGTGGCCATTAAGAAAAAAATTGCCAGAACACCTGAGCATTTCCTACGTAAACTTTTCTCTATCGCTCTAATCAGGCATTTCTACTTAAGGATCCATTGAGAGGAATTATATTAAAATTATTTATATGCTACCTTGGAATTTGACTAGCCTACACGTAAGTAAACGCAGAACAGATTAAGAAGTTGTTTCTCGTAGCCATCACCGGCGGCGCTCGTGTACGCACGATAAATATAATAAATTTATTTGAGATAATGCATCCTTTTAATAAACCTTAATCCAGGTTTTAAAAACAAACAATTGAATATAATCTTTTAAAAGGTTATATGTTATTATATCACTACTTTGCTTGGATTTGGGCATATCTGGCAAAAAATTATTTTGTACTTGAGGTATTTAATAGATTGTATGGGAGACCAGGGGGCCTCAAGAGAAGCCACTTTCTCAAAACAAATCAAATAGCAAATATACTGTGCATTTCAGCATTTACTTTGCACTGTTCTTCTTTCCCTACATATTCAACTGATCTTAATCCTACTTAATAACGCATAATTGTGCCCCCATAGATTTATCTCGACAAAGATGCCACGAATTTGTTTTAGCCAAAGAAGGGTGGTGAATGAACTTTGGAAACCGCTGCCATAGACTGTGGATACTTTTTTTACAACCCTACTAGTTTTGGTACAGTCACAGTAAAGAAAGAAATTCCTGAATTATAACAAATATTTTAGAAAGAAATTATAACAGATATTTAAATGAACAAAAGTAATTCTTCACAAAATGTTAACACGAATGAAATCATACCTTCTGAAGTATTTCTAAAATATTAACATAACGAAAGCCTTCACACATTATATATTTATTAAATGATGTTATTCCTACTTCAAACTGGTATAGTAAGACGTTCAGAGGTTACTTGCTATATTATTCCACTACAGCAGTAATAAAATCTTGATAATAATTCACTCATTTATTTATTTATATTACTTCCTAGAATTCTTTATCAGCCTAAAATCCTTTTCTTTTACATTACAGATTTAAGACTGGAGAGGCTTTTGAAGGTTTTCAACTTATCTGAAGGTAATACTATTTTATAATGAAAATCATAGAATAGGGAGAATGCGAATTTGAAAACGTAAAATGTTGAGAATTTTTAATTTTGGGAATGTTCTCCAATCTCCAAAAATTCTTGCATAACATTGACTCAAAGAAGTGATTTTACACAATATATTTAATAAACACTTACTTTATTTTTTTAATTTTTTGGGAAGTCTACCAAATATACCGACAATTGCTATATGTCTACTTGCTGAATAAAAGATAGGCAATACATTTTTTAAATAGTGAACTGTAATTTAAAAAAAAAATTATAACGACAAAGGTAATAGAGATAACATCAACAGTAAGATGGTTCAGAATATAGAGAAAAATAGCTAAAAACCTACAACAATGCAAAGAAATCAAATAATGAAGAAAACATTTCTCACTAATTCAAACTTATAAATGTTATTTAGAGGAGTATATTTTCATAGGGAGAGCAAATTTCAGGGAATAGACCCTAATTAATCATTAGAAAATTTCAGACATTGTTTATCCCCCTCCTCCCAATAAATTGCTTAAGCATTTTCTCTAACTTTCTCCAATTTTCTTTCCCTATCGTCTAACTGCATTCAATTAATTCCAAAATAACGTCATGGCCACCATAGCAGATTCTCCCTGGTTCATAAGAAACATCCAACTACGTCAAGAAATATATTTGGAATCGATAGAGAATGTCATCACACAGCGACTTACAAAATTCCACTTCTAGCTACTGGCAATTAAAGTAGCACTGACTTACAATGTGAGCAATGCAACCACATCTCAAAGACTGAAGCTCAAGCTGATGCAAGATATCCAGCTATAAGCTCTATATTAATTTATTTATAGTTTTATAGTTTTTTTTCTATTTTTCTCTTATTTTTTTTCAGCATAAGTTGATTACTTATTTTATCAGTTCTATAAATATCACTTGTTTTGTTTGTTGTTTTCTCTTTTATTGTCTAGTTACATAATTATTATTATTATTTATTTAGTTTTTCTTTATATTTGATCTTTATTATTTATTTGCTGAGTTGCCTTTTGCGCTATATGAGACCATACCCCTCCCCAATCATCAATAGTTAAAAAAACTAGCAAAATGTTTAAATAATCATGTAAGGTCCAACTAGCTCAATGGGTAATATAGAAATAATAATAAAAAACATAAATTTTTGTAATGTTCTCTGAGGGTTTCATATCCAATCATTCAAGATGTAGTACAAAAAAAGATGATTAAGACATTTTTCACTGCTTTATCATTTTTAACTTGAAAATATTTAATTTAAATAAGTAGTTGAAGAAAGATTATTTGATTGAAAGGCCTAGTGATTGTTTTTTTTATTTAAGAACAATAATTTTTACTCCTTGATATTACACCCAATTTTTGTCTTTTCTAATTATCAGGAAAATCCAGTGGTTTTTGAGTCACAGTTTAGGAACTAGAATAGGTTATTAATGCTAATTTAGAGCATACTAATTGTTTATCTTTTCAGGTTTTAGACTGCTATTAATCATATAATGTAATGTTGTTTTGTTTAATTATTCTGAAAGATGAAATTTATTGATGCAATTATTTTTTGAGTGAAATTAAATCTTCCTATTTTTAAAACCATGGGCCAATTGATCCTAAAACGTTTTTATTCATTTTAAAAATATACAATAAACTAAAATCTAATCAAAGGGTAATTTTTAGTTAAAAGCTGGTCATTAATTTTTAACAAGTTATCTTTTTAAATAAAAATTGTTTCATGGCAGTTGTCCCTTAATTTAAAAAAAAAATCATTCATAACAATTATACAATAATTTTAAAATTATAAATTATGTTGTAACTTTTCTGGTGAAATTTATAAAAAGAAAACACTAAAGGTTTCAGACCCTGGTAGAAAGTTTTCGAAATAGGAAGATTTAGCTTTTGATTATTTTTTCTTTTAATAGATTTCCCTTGTGTTTAATTAATTATGGACACTTGTCATATAATTTCCAGATTGAGCTACTACTATCAAATCCTAAAAATAATGTCAACATATTAACATAGAATGTAAACATTATGGATAAAATTAATTTTATTGTAGGAGAAATTATTTTTCAAAGGCTTGGAGTAACAGGAAATGGGGACACCATAATAGAAAATCTTTATGAAGGCCTTGAGTGACAGCGAATGGGCACGCGCTATCAAGAGAGCTATCCGTCGACAGTATAAGTAGTCACACTGTCATGGAGTTGCTCTCTTTATTGGCGTGCTCAACCTCTGCAGCGATTCTACACTAACAAACCAGAATGCAACATCAAGAAAACAATATTGTTATTTGTATAAAACTAATTTTATATACTATTTTCATTCTCATCAACCTCCTTAAATTCTGAAAATGCTTTAGTTCAAATCTGCAATTCTTTTTCTTCTTTTCGCTACTGTTGGCCTCTCAGTGCATAGGAGCCTCTGTCAATTTAAATAAGTCCAATCAGTTTTGTGCCAACAGTTTCAATTCACCAAAAAATATCCTAGGTCTACCTCTTCATCTTTTCTCAGTTATTAAATCTTCCATTACTTATTTTGAATTAAAGTTTTCAAGCATTCTTCAATCCATTTCAGATGACATTTGTGGAGGGTGGTTATCAGTGAGGATATAGCCAACTACTTTGTTATCTCAATCCTGATTTGGTCTATTTGCGTCTTGCTTGCCACTCAGTGAAGAAATCTCATTTCTTTGATGTCTTAAATGTCTATCTAATGTCATCCAACTCTCAGACACAAGCAGTAGAGCAGGGGGACAAAACAGCTTTAAAGATGTGGAACCTGACCTGGTTGGTGACTTCTCTCTTGCTAAGGATAGTATAACAAATCTGACAATATATATTATTAGCTTTTCAAGCCAGAAGGACACTTCATCTATGTTAGCGGCATTATGCTAATCATTGTAACTAAATATATAAAGTCCTCTATAATTTCAAGTTTCTTGCCATTACAAAAAAGGATTTGTCTTCCATTACATCTTCCTCTTTCCTAAAGATCGCAAGAATTTTACATTTTGTGAAGTTTATTGTCATTCCTTTCCTTAGAGGCCCTTCTTGCCATTCAACTAAGGCCTGTTGCAGTTTAACTTTATCATGAGGAGAAAGAACAATATTGTCTGTGAATATATCTTTACTAATATTCTTTCTAAGTTTCAATTCTCTATTACAGTTCTCTCCCTCCTTCCCTTACATATCTTGTGAGTTTCATCCATATATGGGATGAAAAGAAGAGGACAAATGTTTCCTTGCATTACACCAAGATTTTTTTTAACTCATCCCATTTATTCTTACAAATCCAAAATTCATTCTCACCCCATTATCCTTCTAACTTCTATATCCCATCAAATTGTTACATTTGGTAAATTCTTCAATAACTATATCATGCTTATGGAAATCTGTTCCACCTCTAGTCTCTAATACTCCCTTTATTTCAAACTTTAAATTTCATTTCTCCCAAAATCATTTCCCTTTAGCCCTGAATCATTATACATGTCTGTAAATAATAATTAAGAATTAAGTTTTTATTTCATTCATTTATTTTTATTATCATAGTAAGGAAAATATGTTTGTCAACTAATTATGGCTGAACAATACGCATCACAGTAACATTATTGTAACTTCTTCTAAGAGGACATCAGTTCCAGGACATTAAAATTTCTGGATCTAGATTTCTTATGAACCTAACATTTTGTGTTTAAAAATAATTTTTCAAAATCTCAAGCCTTCATATTATATTCATCAATAAATCCAGTACATCTAGCTTTAACTGAATTTTTGGTAATATTATACATTATATGTATGTGAGATTATTAGTTTTAAAACTGGTATACTTTTCACATGTTCTTAGTGCATGACACCACCGAGTAAAACCGTCCCAATCCAGTTTAAAAAAGATTTACCTAGATTCAAAGTGTTACAACCATGTGGTTTTGTTATCTCCTATAAAATTTTTGAAAATGGAGAGTTCCAGTTTCAAAACTACTCACCTCACTTATATTAAATAATTTCTTAATCAAAAACATGTATTTAATAGTAAAAGATATTTATTTATTTATCCACAAATAGCCACCAACAAGCAAAATACCTAATGAAATAATGTATAAATAAGAAAATAAAGTAAAAGTGGGCTGTTAAGTAAAGACAACATATATTAACAAATTTCAATTACTTAATAAAAAAAAATTAAATAAAAAGAGACATTTTGAAGTTGAAGCAATAAGTATTTCCAGGAATTTACAAGAGCAACAGGAATTAAAAACAAGGTAGATTAGATAAAACAAAAAGATATCCCTTTAAAAAATGTTAATTCCTCTACTTCTCTGTAATGCCAATTACTTGGATATGTTTATGTACACTATTGAATTAGTAAATGAGCTAGGCTTTCTGGGATACATAAACCTGTGTTAATGTAGTTTACTACCTCATCACCACCTTACTATCTGTAAGGAGCATTTTTGATAAGGTTTATAAATGTCAATTTATATTATTATGATGCAATATAATATGATCATGAGGGATTTATTTTTAATCTGTTGTATTTTGAATTTGAAAAAGAATTTTACAACCTAGCATATGGAATTATATACCTAGCATATATTATTTAAATATTATAATAAAATTTTATAATATCTATCTCATATGAGATACATACAAGTGTACCAACGTAAAAAATATGTGTGTGTAGAAATATTTATTTATTCAATTGCTATTATCCTTAGTATTTTATAATCCTGCTAAGTTCTAATATCATATATTTCGTTTTTAATTGACGGATATTCAATATCATCATAGACTTGAGCTAGACTGACCTTTTTTTTATTTTAAAAAACAGCTTTTCATTCATAACTGATCTTAATATATTATTAAAAAAATAACAATTAAGATTCCATTAATTCTGAATGTTTTTTAAACTAAATGTAATCATGTCACATTTAGTTTAAAAAATTATTACTTTTGATTAAGTATCTAAGTAACTCCAAGGATAACAATAAGAATCAGTCTAAAGAAATTGCTAAAAGGTGTCAAGTAAATTTATAGCTCATTATGCAATAGTTTTAAAAGTGGGGCTGAAGATGGAGTGAATTTATGATCATTACGTCGCCTTTGCTAAGCTGTAAAGTTTTATAGTCCGTATATAATTCTTCAGTTTACTAGGCAACTGATAAGGCATGTTTCTGATAAGCAGCAAAGATGATAGTTGCTTGTTTATTCTCTAACATCTTTTAAAACATTCATCGCAACTAAAAAAGTAGATAATCAAAATTTTTCAGTTGATTCCTCAAAATTGACTGAGAAAAGTTATACTTTTTTTTTATTCATTTATCTGATAAAAACTACATTGTTCATCATGTGATATCTAATTTCAGAAATTTATTTCCATGAAAATAATATATTTTGTTTGTATTTTTAGCATTACAATAAAATAAATTATTAAAAATAAAATTATTCAATACATAATATATATCAATATGGATAATTGAAGATAATCATTTGGACCACATTACACCCATGATTTTTTATTTATTTTATAAATGCATTTACCCATAGAGGGTCATTAGCATCACGATTTTTTGTTACAAAATTATGTAAAAATAAATATTATTATAACAGTTTTATGTTATATAAATAATTGAAACTAATAATAATAATTTCAGGCCTATTTCAATGCCCATTCGCAGATCAGGCTGAACAAAGTTAATTTAAAAAGAAAAATGGGAAAAGTACATATATTTTGCTGGATTTTAATATACAAAACTTAAAAGCCCCTCCAAAAATGACCAACTAAGTAACCAGTGAAAATAAATGTTATAATAAACTTACAAGTACTTCCATGTGCTCTATCTATGAAATAGTGTTTGAGAATGGCCATTGAAATGGGGCCGAAATGTTACAAAGTTGCTAAATATATATATAAATGCAGTTTTATATATAAAATATAAAAATGTTTACTGTTATATAGTTTTATAATAAAAAATCATGGATGTAATGTGGTCCCAATGTTTTCCTCAATCATTTTAATTTATTTAATTAAAAATGAATCCTAAAAGAAAAATTAACAACAAAAATAAGGTTGTTTACAATAGATATTCAAATATATTTATTTCGAATAAATTCATTACGGATGCATAATAAAACTCTATGTATAAACCGATCAGAATTTAAGTTAGTGGACAATTCAGCCTGATTTTGTACAATAAAATTGTGAATTGTTATAATTATAATGATTTATTAATTATAATTGGCATATAATGAAGCGAAAATTTAAAATACAGCTAAGGATGTAATAATTGGAAAATAATTGAAACCTAATTATATAAAAGGTGTGAATTTTAAAACTGGTATAAAAAGCATTGGTCAGCATTAGGTAGACATTAATAAATTATATTTTATTATATTAATAAAATAGTTTTTTAAAATAATAAACAAAAATAAAAAATTTAAATTAGAGTAAGTACACAACTGAAATATGACCAGGCATAATCCTGTCAATAACATTGTGGACAAAGTGTAGTGAAGTAAGGCAAAGAGTAATGATGGACATAAAAATAGATGCTAATGGTGATCTCACAGAAACTGTAAGTAATACACTTCCAATCAACGAAAGTTTCATAATTTTTATGGTTTATTTATTGAAAGGATCTTATAATTGATAAACTATTAACAATATAAATACAACATGAATAGTACATATATACTAACAGACTAAATACTTAGCAATATAAATATAATAACATACATTAAAAAACAAACAAAACCAGCACACAGCATATATAATACAATATATACTATAATATAATATACATACAATATCAAAAAGCTATTGAAAAATACTAGTTCCTAAAAATACAATATTTTGTTGAATTTTATGATTATATAATTTACTTTATGATTTTAAACAAAAATCAGTTTTGTCTATAATAAACTAGAATTGTGAAGATAGAGAGAGAGAAATTAAACCTGAAAAATATTTATTTCATAAAAATTAAAGTTTTAAACATTTGTTAGGAGAAATTTTTTGATACTGCATATCCATAATATATATTATGTCAATAATGAAAATAAAAGCAACATTAATTTCGGTTCAATTAATCCTTGTTTATTATTTGTAGCAATTAATGAAATAGGAAAGTTTAAATGACTTGAAATATAAATGTATGGAAAAAAAAAAAAAAATACTATGGATGTAAACCACAATGCCATAGGGCCTTAAACTTCACATGTCCATCCTAAATCATTCAACACAGTTCCATAAATCTGTCTCACCCTGACTCAACTAAAGATAAAATGGCATCGGCATTTAGCCGATTAATAGCTATATTAAATGAAGGTCTATCTTAGCTGGACAAATGTGATTTATGTGGGAAAGTTTTGGCTAAAAAACTGAGAGAGCTTCCTGAGGATGAAATAAGTAAGTACATGTAACAGAATAGATTCACTATCCATACAAAGAATTTTTAATAATGCAAATTTCAAGGAAAGAAACTCCCAACCCCTTTAACGAAGGATTTCCTTTCAAAATTATAATTGACTGCAAAACTTTTACCACAATCTCATTATAATCTGTAGCTAGTTTTTTTTTTATATTGTAATAAACAAGATTAATTATAGCTTTTAAAAAATATATTTTGTAATTTTTTTTGCTAATTTTTGAGTAAGTTATATTAAAATATTTATATATTGACGAACTACTACCAATTCTGAGTGATAGAACAGGAACTGAGTGAGTGTAGGCTATCACTGAATAAACCTGCAACCTGGATATGAGAAGTCTGGAATCAAAGATGTGCTTAAAGAAAAATCTTTCTGGCTTATCTCAAGTACTTTGTATGATCTGGGATTCACAAATCTAATTTACGATCCATGTCTGAAGGAAAAGTTGACCAAAAAATGTTCATATTGGGGGTTTATGTAGATGACTTTGTAAGATAACTGGGGAAGGTAATAAGCCTATCAATAAATTTGAGAGCTAGTCACAGGAGATGAAGATTCAACCTGTTAAAGGAAGAAAATTCCTTGGTGTAGAGATATAGGAGGAAGATAATTGTAAATACTTGTCCCAACTAGGATAGGATACACAGAAACAGTACTGTAGAGATTTGGAATGACTGAGTGCCATCTGTCAGCAACCATCAACCAACACCCCAGAAGCTTAAGACTTTTATGAATAGAAAAATTTGTCAACTGTGTCAGCAGCAACCTAAAGAGAGACTATTGGATCTTTTTTTGCACTTGGATTGATGCACATTGCCTGACATTGCATATAATGTAAGTAAACTTTCCCAATTTAACTCAAATTCGAGAGAAATCCAATGGATAGCCATTAAAAAATTATAAAAATATCTGCAGGGAACGAATAACTTCAAATTAAAGATAGACAGTAAAGATGGAAAACTAGAAGCTTTAACAGATACAGGATGATGCCTCACATCTGATCCAAATTCATTTAGCAGGCATGTGTTGTAGAAAATAAGTTTTATTCTTTGTAACCTAAACAATTAGTAAGTATTATTGAAAATAAAATAGTACATGAAAACACTGTTTATCTGACATGGACAGGAGGGAGGTTTTCCATTGTTTGAGACAGTTAGCGGTTAACATCTGTTTAAGTAATACACTCTTTTTCTTTTGTTATAAAACCTTCCCTAAATCCACAACAGTTTGGTAGCAGAATATGCTGGTTAAGTGTATAAAAGGTTAAATATCGAGAGTTATTCATGTATATTAACAGATTTGTAAACTTTGTGATTTCATTTAGGACTAACCCCCAAAATAAACACAAAGGACAATGGATGCCACAGTATTCAGCATTGAAAAGCTAGAAATACTAAATTTAGTGAGTTCAGGCAAGTGCTTTTGTTATTTGAAAGGAGGAACACCATCAATAGGAATGAACAAACATTAAAAATGTATCAAAAATCTGTTTATAAGCAAAAGGCCAGGTCACCTGAAAAATTATTGCTGGCTTAATAAATAAAATAAAAGACAACCCAGTACAAATAAACCTGATAATAAATACGGGACACATGCTAGGAAACAGGATTGGGGATCGCTGGCTAACGAATAGGCTTTATGTTTTATCGCTCATAATAAACAGCATGAGTGGCACCTCAATTCTGCATGTACTTCTCATATAAGTCCCGACGAGTCAGTGGTTGAGTAAGGAATTGAAGAGAACAAGAGACATTTCAGTTGCTGAAGATGGAAGTCATCAGTTCTACTCATCGGGAGAACATTGAAGTAAAGTCATAGGCAAATTGTGTCTAAAACAACCTTGATTTGCAGGATGTTTTAATTGTCCCAAAATTACGTGTGTAACTTGCTGGCATCAAAGAATAGGCCATGTTAGTATGAAGAAGCCTGATACTATGGCAGAAAAAAAAAATGTATTTGGTTTAAGTAAATTAGGTGGTGATCTAGGTTTTTGTGAGCCTGTCTTTGCTGGGAAAATGGTTTGGAATAAATTTTATGACAGAAAAACAGATAACTCATCTAAACCTAAAGGTTTATGTTGATTTATATGGCTTAATGAGAACTGCTACACTAGGAAACAAATATTTTTCATGCTACTTGTTAACGGTATCAAAATATCTCCCAAAGATATTTTGTTAAACAATAAACAAAACTGAAGTATATGAAAATTTTGAGTGTCCAGTTATACAATTAGAAAATCAAACCTAAGTTCGTTTAAGTTAGAAATACTGAGATCTGCTAATGGCTTTCAGTTTGTCTATCATAGAATTGAAAATTATTTTTCTCATAAAAATAAAATACAATATACTATAGTACATATTGTACAGTATGCTATTCATCATGAAGTAACAGCATCATAGAGCGAGCTAACAAGAAGGTATTTGAGACTACTCAGACACTAGGAGGCTTACCAGAAAATTTTGGGGTGAAGCTCTGACCAACCTCTCATACCAAATAGCAACAACTCAACAAAACGCCTTAAGAATTATTTTCTAATAAGAAACCCTGAGTGAAACATTTAAGAGTTTATGGTTGCTTAGGAGGTTAACAAACCTAACCTAGGAAAATTGCAATCCAGAACCAGAAAGGGGGTATTGGTGGTTTACTCTCAAATAAGGCAGGCATATAGAATTTATGATGTAAATGGGAAAAGAATATTCGAAACCCTGGTTATAACTTTTGTGAGAAGCAAAAAGGTCGGAGACCACAACATTAAGAACAGGAGATGGAGAGACATGGAGAAGAGTGATGAAGAAAAGTTTGGAGGCATTGAAGTTCCAGTATCAGAAGAGCAGGCAACACCTGATTGCCAACAAATATCAGGTGATGAAGAGGATTCATATTGAGGATTTACGTGGATAACTTTGTCACCATTAGGGAAGGCCTTCAATAAATTTGTGAGCTTATTTCAGAAAGTAGAAATTTAGCCTGTAAAAAAGGAAAAATTTCTTGGAGGAGAGATTGAAGAGGAAGTAACTGCAATTAATTGTCCCAACAACGATACACAGAAGCAGTACTAAGAAGTTCAGAATGCTAACCGGTTAACATTCCTGGAGCTAAAGGTCCTAACTTGTAGGAATACAAAAATTAACCATCTGTGTCAGAAGCTCCTTATTGGGAGGCTATTAGATCCTTCTTGCACTTGGTTCAGTGCACCAGGCCTGACATTGTGTACACAGTTAGTGAATTCGGATCCTAGGAAAATTCATTGGCTAGTGATTAAAAGATTACTAAGGTACCTACAGGCGAAAAAAAACTTTAAATTAAAAATTAACAATAAAGATCGAAAATTAGAAGTTTCAGTAGATGCAAATTGGTGCACCACGTCTGATGTAAAGTTATTCAGTGGGCATGTTGTTACATTTTGTCTTTTCAAGTGCACCACTGTTAAATTTTCATTGTAGATGGTTCTATCTTTAAAATATGGTTTATTTATTAATTTAAACTAAATTGATATCTATTTTTTCTTGATGTTTTTGATAGTTTTTCGGTTGGATGGTGGAAACTAAATCAATGTCTAAAATATAACAAAATATGTCATCCTCAATTTGTTGATGAAACAAGATGGGCCTAACAATTCGAATTCGCCAATGGTTTGCACATGGCAGCTCCATATAAATTATCACAATCCTAATTTGTGATTTTATAGCAATATTTCTGAATCTTTCAAATATATTGGTTAATAATAAGACCTCTGATTTCATATATATATGTTGGTAAAGTATAAAAGATATATATGTATATAATTTTTAGTATTGAATTTGAAATTTTTAATAGGTAATGAAAACTTATTTAACTGTTCCCGCATGCTAAAACTCATAATGTAATGGCCAGAGGATACTTTGCAGGAATTTCATCTCTAAAATATGTATCTGTAATAGATTCAATAGCCAAACAACAATAATTTCACATCTGTTCCCATATCTGTGGACAGTTCACTTAATTTTTGATCTATAGCTTCTCTGTAAAAAAACAAAACAAATTTATGAAATAATGTTAAAAGCTTTATAAATAATTAATAAGTATTTTTAATTTAATAAAATAAAAATTTAGTTACAAAGGTAAAGTGGGCTGCAGATAGGACTGTGACTATATACTGTATACTGTAACAATCACAATCGGAACTAGATTTATTTAATTTTGGACTGTGTTATAAAAGTGCTTTAATCACTCTGAGACCAAGTTGTAGTATATATTGTCATAGTGTTAAAAAATAAAGCTTCTGAGTATTGGGGAGGCAGGTATATCTGCTGTCCGCAGTATTTGATAACTTGAGGTATGTTCCAAAAACCACTTCTGACTGTCTGTAAACTGTACTGCACATGCTCCTGGTTTGCAGACTGTCAGAAGAGGTTCTTAGAACAGATCTTTTGATGTGAAAAACAAGTATAAAAGATTTTTTGATTATAAGACAAGCTTTTACCACTAACAGATTACACAATAGCCATATATCCTATAAGCATAAGTCACATTTACTTGATTTGAGTTGTGTTTTTTTAATATCCAGTTCATCTAAATCAGATTATAATTACTAGACTTGGAAACTGGATAAATAAAAATGTTAAGGAATATTTACAAATGATTTAACTTTCTTTCTCACAGGCTCTAATGGTTATACACTTAAACTTCAACAATTCAGTATTATCATATATGATGAATAATTAATTTAATTGATATAATTTTAATAACATCATGTTGATAAATTTATAAAAACATTAAATTAACAAACTCCCAAAAAAAATGTTACTGATTTGAAAAAGAAATTGTACCAATGACAGTTTCTGTGAATTTTGTCATCCACCATCTACTTTGTCAATTTTTACACTTCCTTTCATTTAGTCTCATTTAATTTTCTTTCTTATTTTTATAATAAAAATAACACAATCCATGGGTACAGGACTGGTAACCTAGTGATAGTAACCTTCATGAAGAACAGGTTATAAACATTGTCTTATCAGTTAAGTTTAAACTTCAGTTTAACTAAACTAGTTACTGTTGTTGACAACATCATGGAACATAGAAATCCACGGGCAGCTAACTTTACCAAAGAAGAAGAGAGTTTACTATTAAAATTAGTAAGTAGTCACAGCGATGTCATAGAAAACAAAAAAATAGATGCTGTGTCAAACAGCTTGAAAGTTCAAGAATGGGAACAAATAGAGAAAGAATTTAACTCTCAAAACTGTGGCATCAAGGGTCAAGAGTCAAGAGATGCTTTATCATTGAAGAGAAAATATGAAAATATTAAAAAAAGTAGGTGTTCTAACATTTACATAAAAGACATTATATCTATCATGATATGTATAAGGAATATGTCTTTTTTGTTTCATATCTTTCAAGTAAATGTCTGTCAACACTCACTATTTTGTTCAATGAGTTCTCTTTTGAACCTTTTGGTGTTAATGAAGTTTCATATCTGGTAGACTTGAGCGAAATAGAAAAAAAAAACTAAAGTCAAGTAGGTATATGTTACTTATAGTCCTTATACATATCACAATGTTTGATATGTTATTTCGCAATGTTTTGCAATTCAAAGTTGATTCTCCAGCGGACGGTTTTCAGAGGCACCAGTCATATGTAGCACCACTAATTCTCAATAGTTAGGATGTTCTTTTACAGCTTAATACCTTTTTTCCAATACCCCTTCAGCTTACCTATGGAATCTCAAGCATCTACAAATGTTTTTCTCCTTGTTATTAGGCTCTTTTTCCCCTGGAATCCTACCCTTCCACTCATGTAAATCTAAATCCATTTATAATTTTTGTTAATATGAGATATATTTGCTTAGTGTTTTCTATTCAATTGAATATTACAGCAATTAATTCCTTAATTATGTAAAACAGGAAAACCTACTAGATTGTAACATAAACGCCTGTCGAATATTAAGCTTTGAATATAATCTCTCATAGAACACTTTAAAAAATCTGGGAAGGTGGGTCACTTTTACAAGTGGCACACTATCTCTCCCCAAAGTGTTCTAATAGCAGTTATTTAGATCATGATTATACTTATATGCTATGACTGAATTAATCAATGTAATTTTACTTAATTTTTATTTTTTTTATGAACATTATTCTCATTCATTTAGTTTTACCTATTTACACCTTTCATAGAAGTCATTCTTAAGATATAATTGTTTCATGGTCCAAACAAATTTTAATTGGATTCTAGGGACTCAACCTCTCTACTGGAGGGTTAATCCTATATTCAAGAATCAGGTTTCAAAACTGAAAGACCTCTTCTAGAGGGACAGGTTATAAACATTACTTACAGAATAAACCTTGAAATATTTTATCAGTTAAGTTTAAATTTTAGTTTAACTAAACTCTGCTTCATAAATATTCCAGCAAATGGAAAAATCAGTCATTCTACCAATTTTAACTACTGATTTTAAATTAGTTAAACTTAAAAAAAGCTGGAAGTTGAAAAATTGGCTATCTTTGTGGTAAAGACTAATATGCTTGTTTTTGCAAATTTTGTAATTATAATATCATTTGGCCCATTATCATAAATAAAGCATGAGCTAGTTTAGTTAAACAATTGTATAAAAAATCAATACATTATAAATTATTTGAAATGGTTTACAAAATCTACCTAAAAAATGACAAAATATTGTTATGTAGATGATTCAATTAAGTGAATAATAATTTCACAAATAATTGAACAGATTTTAATTAAAATCTATATTTCAACCTACAAAAACTCGTATAGTTTAGAATCAATTTGGTATTTTGCTTCTCTTGAAAAATGTTAGAAATGACAAATATTCAGCTCATTGCTATGTGTCAATCAATCCATTACGAAATAGTTAATGTTGAATTACATTTGAGTACACATATTTAAATAGTGAATAAGTTGACCATTTATAATTGAAGGAAAATAATTTGGATGATGGTCAAAATAGCAGTTGAAAATATTTATTAAACACTTTGGTTTCAACCCAAGATACATTTAATTCTTTAGACTGAACAAGAATGTTGTAAATTATATTTCGTTGGGTACTTTAAAGTCTGATTTGTTTGTTCTATAAACCGATTGTATATCATGGAAGTATAGTCTACTTATATTAATTATCTGCTGGTATGATTATTATTATTTTTTATTAATCACCTACTGTTATGTACTCCAATTGATCCTACCATGTTAAGGTATAAGTTTTTGTGCCTAATTATATATTTAATTAGGTAATTATCTACTCATTATGTTACCTACAATTTTCTTGATTTAGAATTTCTATAGTTCTTTAGATAAATACCATAGGTATTTAGTCAAATTATTTTATTATTTTATTTACCCCAGGTGTCAAAAAGAAGCTGAGTGGGTTAAAGATAAATTTGACAAAGAATGGACCTGAAGAAAGTGTAGTTTTGAGTGATGAACAGACCCAGCTTCTGCAAGTGATAGTGCCTCAAGTGACTGGATTTCAGAACACGTATGGAGACGATGAGTCAGCACATGACAACCAAAGTGAGTTGTGTTGGCAATAATTCAGTAATTTTGATAGTATTGACTGACAACTAGCTATATCATTGATAAAAAATTTTATGATTTCTTATAAAATTATCAATTAAGTCTGTTTTGAAATCCTTCTGTCACAAATCACAGGTACATTACAACTACATTTGGAATTTCACTTTACTTAAAAAAAGATTACAAACATATTCGTCTTATACATAATTCGTAATTTATTGTTAATAAATTATGACTACAGTAAAAAAATACACACTTTAGACCTAAAGATTAGACTATTGGGAAAAAGTTAATTAGCTATATCATCAAAAAAAGTTTGTCAGCAATGTCTTCGGTTGTGCTATCAAACCGTCACCAACCCCATTGTATAAATCATATATCAGAATTAATTTTATTTATTATTGACTATTGGTTAACTACTGTTTTTTTTCTTCCTTTCTAGTTGATCAAAATAAAGACAACGAAATTGGGACTGATTCCTATGCCGTAGTGGATGGTGTTAAGGTTGAATCCATTGAGGCCACCGAGTCTTTTGAAACACCAACATCTACATCCTCTCCACAACTTCTGGTATCCTCCAGTGATACGGTTCAACCTTCAGTAGGGCCAGCCAGCAAACTGCCAAAGGCCACCTCGAGCAACTTTCAATATTTTGATCCAATGCAGCTCTCATCTCTTGACCGATCCTCTCATCCTGAATTGAGAACTCGAAAAAGAAATCGTCCTCTAGACAAGATGGCAGCTTGGGTAGCATCAAAAGCTGACATTGCTCAACAAGAGCAAATTTTTAAAAAGGAACTGCATGAGCAAAAGAAAAGACATTTGGAGGAGGAACATAATTTAAGAAAACAGATGTTGGAGCAACAACTACGCCATGCAGAGGAGCAGCATTCCTGGCTTCGAGAGGAACACCTTGAAAAGATGAAACAAATTAAATTGAGTCGATAATAATATTACAAATATGTATCATTGTTAGGTTTAAGTAGTGAATGGGAATATAGCTATTTTTCAAGATATCAAAAAAGAAATTTATATTTTTATTTTAACTTACTATTGGGAGTATTTTATTTTATATCTGGGCCTTGTTACTTCTCTCAGCACTAAATTTATGTTGATATTATTATTTTGTGAAAAATTTTCCAGTAATTTAATAAAACCAATAAATTGGAAAAATGTGATTTTTCATATGCTTTACTTTAATGTACTGGCTACTATATCCCGGTCACAATTTTCAGTCTGTTTTGATTGTCTCATTTTTTCTCTCTATATTTGATATATTCAGCAGGGAAAAAAAAGTCACATTATTTTGGAATTTAAAGGCTGATTAGGTGCAATATATTTGTTTTTATGAGTAATTTGATTAGTAGAGTACTCTCTATGCCAAGTCTACAAGCCTACTGGCTTGGACTTTGTGCATTGAAATAATACTTTCAGAATCAAAAGAGTAGGAAATAATTTCTCACTTCTCTTCAGGATGTTATACAGAACTCTACTCTTCTCAGCTGAAAGTAGATTATTCTATGCTTTGACATTTTTAATTATCTAGTCACATGTTTTGTTTCATTAACAAACATTGCTTTTCTATTCTGGTCAAGGATATTGACTCAGAGTACATTGAGGAAGTGCTTCTAGAAGCTGTGTTCCTATTTGCTGCATTTATTGGTGTGCAGTTCATTTTGATGCAGAATTACACTCGCAAAAGAATCCTAGTATCCTGCAAGCATTGTCATCAAATACTTGGAGTATGTTAGAATTAGAGTTTTGGACAGTCTTGCACGATCTCCTGGTATGAATCTGATTGAGCATTTATGGGATAATTTAGATAGACATGTTAGGCATTGTTATCCTCCTTCTAGTTGCCTGCCTGGATCAGTCGCCTTTGTCTTGCAAAAGGTAGTAATACCTGTTATTAGGATGTCATTTTCATTCAGAAAACCATGTGAAAGTGAAGGTTCAACCCATGGAATGAATCTCAACCTTCCCACGGGTTATAACAGGTTCGTAATCTGTGGTATAAGCACCATGTATGTCAGAAGTATACATACCAATAAACTAAGGTTATTGGTTATCAAGTATACTTAATACAAATTAGTTGTTTTTGTAAACTTTGTTTATTTTTAAATAACCTATTAAATATCTAATTTCACTACTTAAAAAAAAAGTATTAATGTATTTACTAGAATTATTGGAAACAACCAAGAGTGTTTGATTTTTATGCTGCTGAGTGTATTTATGAAAAAATAACACTTATTTTGTTGTATTGTATTCACTCAGTTCAATATTATTACTATCACTTTTAACCAACTATATTATTGTTTTTATGCTTTAATGTAACAGTTATTTGTTAAACTGCTCGTTGTTTATTACATTTTTGATGTATTTATGGTTAATATTTAAGGATTTTTAGATTAGTAATTCACTAATCTGATACTATTGATTATTTGTAGATTTATATTGTTGTTTATTTTTTTTGGAAGCCAAATATCTAACTGTTTTGTTTATGAGTATTTATTTTTCTATTGTAAACATATACTATTATGTTGACTTTAATTTTTAATATTTATTTTTATTAATTATAATTATTAAACAACTACATATTTTTTTTTGTTATGTTTTAATTTGAATAGACATATGTAATATAATTTGTATATGTAATTAATGTAAATGTAATTATGCATATATATAATTATTTATTTTTGTACCTATGCAATATTTTGTAAAATTTTAAATATAAAAAATGTATTTTTGTATCACCAAGTATTTATTTCTTTTTATTTATCCATTCATTATTATAAAAATGTATGAAATATATAATTATGTAGATAGTAATGTTATAATGTGCAATTACGTACATATATAATATTTGGGTTCTTTTAATTTAAATATTACAAAAGAGTATTTTTTTATTACTTGGTTCTAATTTTTTTTTTTTTTTGTTTATTTGTTTATTATGACAATTATTAGCTCAAAATGATCAACAAAGGGTGCTCTGATTTAGTCATCACTATATCCATTAATAACAGTACTATTATTTGAAATATCTTTATTTATAAGACACAATATTGTGGAGAACTGGTGCTATGACAGTTTCTGGTACTCAAGGGTTGCAGTTGTTACATTGATTCCTTTATTAAGAATTGAGTAATACCTTTTTACATTCCATATGATCTCAAAAGAAAACGCTTAATGAATTTGTTACAAAACATTTCTCTTCTGCAGAGTAACCAGTGTGTTTTACTTTTCAGAACATTGTGAGAATGCATAATTGCTTCATTACAGACCCCTTCCATTCGGTTGTGGAATTTTGAGTTTTTTAAGTTGATACAGATTGGTCGGATATCCTCTGTCACCAAACCAAACACCAGGAAAATAAAAATATGTCCTTAAGATTATCTTGAAATATTTTCCAATTACAGCACCACTATCACCATTTCTCAAAAAATTCAGAAAAACAGTTTTTGCTGAATCTGTAGGACACTGCATAATGGTAATTAAGTTTTTGAATATCCAAGAATGTTAAACATACAATTGTTTTTAAGAAATTATTCCTTTTGTTTAATAATATATGAATTTTCAAGAATTTTAATTATTTAATGGCTAATGTTTTGGGCAATATTCCTCCTTCAGATAAATCAGCGTTGAGCCCAAATTTAACCTTTTACAAAAACATTTTTGTAATAACTGAGCTACTTTCTCTGAACTTATACATGTAAATATGTACATACTGGCTTTTCATTACTTTCAGGATCCATATAATTTTTATTGATCTATTATTTGTTTTGATCCAGTAACTCTTTTAAATATTTAATTTAATCAACTTTCAACCAATTTCAACACTTATTATGTTTTAAAAATGTAAACAATGGCTTGTAATTTGTAGAATGGATAGTTAATTCGCCTTTTCAGTTTTCCTTAAATTTGGAGGTGCTGTTTGTTTCCGATACTGGTATCGGGTTCTTTATTCCTCAATTAATATTCGAATTCTCAATTGTTGTATGTCCATAAAAATTGTCATTTTATAATTATTAAATACAAATAAATCTTTATTTTAGAAATATTCCATTACATCTCTTTCAGTTTTTCTTTAAGATTATGTAGATTTTGGGATGCTGATCCAGTAATTTATACACCAAGAACAAAAATATGCCGCGGTGTAGGCATCACACAACCCTACTTTAATTTTTTTTTTCTGTTGCCAAAAAAAAATTATTTATAGTAGAAATCAATACTCACTCGTTTCAAAACTGATATTTCTATTTTGACCATTGTGGCAATAATTTCTTGTACTAATTTTATAAATAAATGTTTCAGTTGTCAGACTGACTAACTCTAGTTTCAATATCCATACAAATATCCATTGATTCCCATGCCCCACTCAAAACCTCTACCTTCCATCACCATTGTTTTGATATGTCAAATGCTCTTTGGAAATGTCAAGAAATAAGGAGGCGTATGCAGATGATTATAGGAGTATGCAGAGGATTCAGGAATACAAGGCTAGCAGACAACTATCAGGGATACAGTGAGCTGTAAACCTTGATACATGTAACAGTCGGGCGAACAAAACCCAAATCCATATCCTCTGCTTCTGATTCCAAATTATAATAAAAACTTCTATGCAAACATTCTTTCTGCAAATCCCGTTTCTCATCAGTATCCCCTGTTTCATCTAACGAACTAAAGTCGCACTTTTTATCTGCTTCATATACCATTTACCGACCCTCTTCTTTTCATTTTTCCTCAGTATCAATATTTAATTGTGATAATTTTCATTTTTCCTACTGTCCTAATTTTCTTCGTTATTAAATCGCTTACTAACTCTAGGGTTTGTTATGAATGCCAATCAAACTGATAAAATAATGTCTCCCTGAAATTCTGCCTTGCCTTCTCAGTTATCATTTTTCTATCCAAAATTTTGTTTTCCCAATTCCTGGAAAAAAGCTTAATTCATCCAATTGACAAAATCTCCAACCCTTCATACGCATGCGCCCACAAATTAACAGGCCAACTCCTGTTAGAATAGGATATTTTTCTAAAATCTTTGGCTTTTCAACAGTTTATTATGCCTCAATGGTACTATTATTTCTGGAAATGTATTTTCAACCTGAAACAAATTTTTTTTTTCCTCTTATCTCCATTACTTAATTACCAAATCCTTTAAGTTTGTAGTCATCTATTTTTTATTACTAATAAAAATGTAAGATAAAAAAAAAAGTTAAAGGTACTCTAGAGGTAGCTTTTTTGAAAATTCAGCATTTAAGCTCTGTCAATCTATTTCAAAGAGGATACGACCTAATTACAATTAAAAATCATTTAATTATGTAATGATGTATCAAGTTCATCAAAATTGTTTGAGCTGTTATTGAAGAAAATCGAAAAAATTCATTATATAAAGTGGCATTTCTGGTCAGGAGATTTTGTCCATAAAGTTACAGAAACATTCTTGGATATATGCCTGGTTTAAATATGTAATCTCAGTTTTTGAGATATGTGACTTTTTGTTTTTGATTTAGGTTGTTCATTGACGAGCTGAGACCATTTTGTATGACGTTTTTTTGTGGACTCACGATGTTTCAAAATGTGTATTTCCGTGAAAAAGTAGAATTCGAATTTTTTTAAAATTTCATAGTTAGAAGTTATTACCATCCTAATATTTCATCTTACTATATATTTAATTAATTGATAAGTGGATGTATAAATATACGTAAATAAAAAGCCACCCTTAGATCATTATCCAGATTTTTTCTCGAATATAAATGATATTAAAATTTCGACGAAAAGTAACTTTTTCGTCAAAGAAGTGCATAATAAGGAATGGAGGGAAAACAGAGGAATAATTTAGCGCTTCAGCCTCTAGATTGTGCTCCTGTTGAAATTACGCTGATTTATGTTGGTACTTAAAAGATTATTGACACTTTGTTATAAAAATGTTACTAATTAAAAAGATTTTCAAAATGAGATTACAGGTAATTATTAATTCTTTATTGTATTGTAAGATAAGTCATAACTGTAAATCTCCCTTTAATACAATCAAATAATCATTACAAAAAATATTTATTAGTTTTCAGATATAATGTATGATTTCTTAACATATGTTCCCACAATGCTGGAACTCAAAAATGGAACTGGAAACTCAAAAATGAGTAAAGTTCCAACTTTGGTTTCAAAGACAATTCGTTACTAAGTAAGTATACTGTTTTTATTTAAGGGAAAACTTCTCTTTGAATAAAGTACTTTTTTGGTTTGATTACATTTTATTTCATATTAGGAAAGATAAGTAGATAAGGTATATTTAAGGAATAGTACAAAATTTATAAATGTAAAAGTAATAAGGTACAAAATATTAAGAAGTTATAACATAAAAATGTTACCGTAAATGTTCTGAAGTAAAACTATTGGTTGAGGAATAAAACCTAGTTGATTAATGTGAAGACTTATTTCAAGGTATCTAATTCACTTTAACATGTAAATATGACTTCTGTCCATTCTTATCTTCTTATTTATTGTATGAATATGTATTGTCTGTCTAAATAGAAATTCTTTAGTTAAATTTATATTGTTTAAAATAAAATCATCGTTAAAGGGACTGGAACATCCAAATTCAAGTTATAATTAGCTTTTCTATGCTTAAACAGAATTTATTAATGGAAATATTTTGTCAATTATTAAAATATTTTGATAATTATTTGTTCTTGGAATGTAAAATGGGAATGGGAGGTAAAAAATTTTGTGAGAAAAAAATAAAGTAAATATTCAAATTTCATTTTATTTTCTAAAGTACAAATCTACTTAATTACTAATGAATTTCACAATCATAGTTTATAATAACTGAAACGTATAATACGAATAAATAAATATAACTACAAAACTTCTCTGTCATGATTTTCGATTGTAGGTACATTTCTTTGTTTTAAGGTCTATCACAGCATCTTATATTTAAATTACAATATCAGTCTTACAGTTTACATATAACACATTAAAAGAAAAAGTAGCTTAAGGTATGAAACTATGAACAAAATCTGTTTTTGAATCAAGTACAAAATTTTATTATAAGTATTTACTGTCATAACTTTATTTCCGAAATGAAATTTAATTTAATAAGGAGTTTCTCAACTTTAAAGTGATACTACTTTTTGTTTTAATGATGAATACAGTTCCGTTTAGACTGGTGCTTCTGTTATATTTCATAAAAACCATAAGTAGATGCTTAATTATGAATATTTTAGAGCAGGTTTCTTTTTCTAATAATCTTGAAGAACAGCATTTTTAAAAAAATATTTCAATTTTCTTCATCTTCCAGTGCATTGCAGTATAACTGATCATAACTTTGAATATAATAAATATTCGCTTGTTAGAAAGTTGAGAGGCATCTTTTCTCTCCAGTATGTAATACATAATATATGCTGATGCAGATAAAGTTTTTTAATTATTGCTATTTTATGTTCTATTCAGGGATTAGGTTAAAAAAAAAAAGAGGCTAAAACAGTGACATTGTGAATTCAATTTAAAATGTCTACGGTTTTTCAGAATCACCAGTCTTAACCATAATAAAGTCTTCTTCCATCATCTTCATCACATCTGGAATGATAAAAGAAATAATCATCACAAGGTAAAAGAATAAAATATAAAATACAAACTATGATTAATGTTCTTTTTGTTATATTTTTTATAGCTCCTTATTTATTTTGAAAAATTACATGCATCTAAAAATTCTCTTTCTGCAATTTTGATTAAACTGATTATAATTATCATTCATTTTGTTTATTCAGAATAATTTCTAATTGGTGATTAGGAGATGAGCTTCATTTATTTCTTTATTTGTATTTATCATACAAATTTTATCATATAACTAAAATTTAATTTTCGAGCAATTTTTGCATTCAGTTTGGTACCAAGTTAGTTTTAAAAGAGTGCTTAGTTATATTTTTCAATTTGTCAAACAATTTTTTATTTCTGTCATTTTAAAATTCCTTGTGCAGTTTTTATGCTCTAAGTCTTTGAATAGATGTTCTTTTAATGATTTTTGTAACTCTTCCGTTTAGAAATAATTTTCAGGGTTAAATTTAATGTTCAAACAGTCCTAGGCCCAAAAGTTTTTCCCATCCCTCTTTACAAAGAACCAGAGAAAGAAACAGTCAGTCTGGTTTTTTCCTTTAAAAAAATAATGTTTATGATGACATTTTTAAATTTATCGCATAATAACACCACTTATGACATTTTAAGACTTTATACGAGTCATTATAAGATATTATTAAAATATAAAGTCTTTATAAAAACTTCTTATGGCCATATTAAGTTTTTATAAGACTTTTTGTAACAACTCATCATCAAAATTCTTCTTTGAATATAAACAATTTTTTTGGGACCACCCCTGCAAGAATAGGGCCTAGTAGGTAAATACGGCAGTGGTTCTTGTCAGTTCTTTGTTTTTCCAATCATGAAAACTTTCAGAAAAGAGTTTTAAATTTTATTATAAGGTTGTTTTATACTTTAATCATCATTATATTTTTCAGTTTTTTTCTTAGTCAATTTAATTATTTTTTATATAAATAATAAATTAGAAGTCAGTAGTACTTTACCTGAATGCCATACTGAAAGGTCCATCATCTCCAGGAAGAACTCTGCAAACAGTTTTACGTCCACAGCAGTCATAATTGTTAAGACACTAAACAAATAAATGAGAGGAAGTTTTAAAACTAATATCTATAAAATGGAAAAGTGTATCAGTGTATGAAAATTAGTGTAATACTTGATAAATAAACCACTAGACATCCTAACTTGGATTGGTTATAAATGAGACTATTCCAATTTTACAAAAGAAAGAATTATTCAGCATTAAGATGTTTGGGTTGTTATTTGACATAACTTGATTGTTTAGAGAATGAATTTAAGCATAACATCATTTTATTCACATAGTATTATTTTATTCTATTGTTGGTAGAAAAAAATATTGGTAGTTTATTGTTGAAAAAAGTCAGGTTGTTGACTGGGTCAGGATCTACATTTTTAAGGTGCCTCCTCAAGTTTGCCAAACAATTGCAAATTCGCGCAAGTGTGTGAAGTGTGTGGGTTATTTGAATTGGCTGGTACAAGTTGGCCTGAATTAGTGGCCTACCCGAGTATAGATTTTGGTTGCAAAAGAAATCGCACATGAGCTTGTGCTGCATCCACATGTTTGTTTTCAGTTAGCATTATTTTAAAACTGCCAAAGATGGAATATTTGTGCTTCCAAGAGTTTGATTAATTAAAGAATTTCTCCAACCTACGGATTAAATAATTAATTCTTGTTTAAAATTGTCTATTTTAAAATTCTAACGATTCGGTATAAATTCATTGTTTCAAATCTTTTCAATTAACGATAGCAGTTTATTTTTTATTTAACATAGCATAAATATATGTTTATTAGGACGTTATATGTCTAGGTAATTAAATAAAAAGTCTATGATAAAAATTCTATAACGTAAGTTGAATTTATAGGTTATGTAATACTATTTATACGAATTTTTATCTTCTACAACCTATATTGCTGATATATACATTTTCTTTCATTTCGCCTACCTTTATTTTTTCCCTTTTTATAATTAAAATAAAGTTAATCAAATGTTAGAGCCGAAAAAAATTCAAAAGAACATCAAAACAAGCGTGTAGGTACCAATGCTTGTTGCCTCCTTTGTTTATCAAGCACTTTTACAAGTCATGGATTGGTGGCGAGTGGTAAACTTTTAGAACCAGCACAAAATTCACCAAAAAAATCCTAGAATCTTTCAAATACCAGTTAATAACCTAATCAGTCATGATTTTACAGTCTTATCATCATGATCGAAAAATATAATGTCATCACAAAAATGCTGATTGTAAATCTCGCTTTTGCAGAGTAAAAAAATATCTACAGAATTACTGACCGTATACTCTATATGAACTTCAATAAACAAGGCAATTTTTTATAAACGAATTAATTTTAAATTCCACAGATAGGATTTTTCAATAAGTAAAAGAAATGAAAACATGAGTAATGTATATAATATACCATTTGTTTTTGTTGTTTATGGTTTTTTATAAGTTTCTCTAGTCATTTCCTCTATGATTAGCAATTCAGATATACAGTTTGATATAAGAACCAAAAAGTAAACGTGGTTTTCCCAATTAAACCACGTTCTCAAGAATGGATAAAAAGAAAACAGACTTGACATTGAGTCAAAAGGTGTTTAATCATGTTCCCACGATGTACTCAGAATAACAAAGATTAAAACCTTAATTAACTGTTTATGTTTTTTATTTAAAACTTCTTATAGGCTTTGACAGACGGGTTTTTCCTTTAATGATGTATAAAATTAAATACAGGCGTAAAATTATTTACACGTTGTTCATGTCTAGATTGATATTCTCTCTAAAATCCATAATTATCGTTGAAAATATCGATCCGAAGCACAGTGGCCCGCAAAATTCAAATTTCTGAAACTCCTTATTCCTTATGTTTTGAGATATGCTGATTCCTAAATAAATATTACAAAAATTTTACAAGGAGTAGTTTGAAACTTGAATAGACAACAAGTTAACAATTGGCATTAGAAGGAATGAAGAAATGAGTTGTATAAATATGAAAAAAAAAACTGTACAACAAACCATGAAGGGTCAGGGGCTCAGTACTTTTTAAGGAAGTATCGTTACTAGACCGACGGTTGTAGCAAGGAGGTGATTTGATCAAAATGACGCTCGACCGCCAGATTTTTACCCAATCAAGGGTACCCAAATTTATGAGGTTGCCTGGACCCTAGAAGGGCTCCAGAAACAGAAGTATGAATATAGTTTGTTTTATATGTTATTTATGGTTTTATTACTCGTTCCATGAGGTGAGTTATCTATACTTGTGTCACTAATAAAAGTTCACTGACATCAATAGAACACAACAATATTGAAATATGATATAACTATTACTGCTTTAATTCACAGCTGTGGATTTACGTTTGGTCACAGGATAAACGAATCCTCAAGAGATCTTGTACAGTGGAATATATATAAATTCAACTCAGTTTATTGTGTGAGATTACAACCTTTAACTGAAATATGGTTAGATATGCCTAATACGTAAGGTGCTATTTCGGTATTCACGAAACGTAAACGACAATATTTGTCTTTCGAGGTCTAAGAATAATCCTTAAGATGTTATCTTGATCATCCGGCTTGAAGAATCTTCATATCAAGGACAACGCCGAATTTAATATAAAGCTTATCTTTTATTGTTGGTCACGTCTGTACACGATCAGCAGTCAAGTCTCAAAACGTATGACATTGGAAAAGATTGACAATTTCTATTCTCCCCAAAAAATTTAGTAGAACAGGGATAGAACATAGTGAATAATCGCAGTTTCATAGTAAAATATTTGGAACAAATTACTTATTTTAATAAGTTATTAGATTATAGTTATAACAGTGCTGCTCTAGGTTTATGACTCTAAGTGCGTCGTTAAAATTGTCTACTTAAAATTTTTATCGAATGTAATGTATTCACACTTATCTTAGCATTAAGATGTTTGGGTTATTATTTGACATAACTTGATTGTTTAGAGAATGAATTTAATCATAACATCATTTTATTCACATAGTATTATTTTATTCTATTGTTGGTAGAAAAAAATATTGGTAGTTTATTGTTGAAAGTCAGTCTGGTAGTTGAATGGATCAGGATCTACATTTTTAAGGTGCCTCCACATGTTTGCCAAACAATGGCAAAAGCGTGTGGGATGGGTTATTTGGATTGGCTGGTACAAGTTGACCTGAATTTGTGGTCAACCCAGGTGTCGATTTTGGTTGCAAATGAAATCGCACATGAGCTTGTGCTGGATCCACATGTTTATTTTCAGTTAGCATTGTTTTAAAACTGCCGAATATGGAATATTTGTGCTACCAATGGTTTGATTAATTAAAGAATTTCTCCAACCTTCGGATTAAATAATTAGTTCTTGTTTAAAATTGTCTATTTTAAAATTCTAACGATACAGTATAAATACATTGTTTCAAATCTTGTTAATTAACCATAGCAGTTTATTTAACATAGCATAAATATATATTTATTAGGACGTTATATGTCTAGATAATTAAATTTAAAAGTTTTATTATCTATAATCTATATTGCTGATATTTACGTTTCATTTCATTTCGTCTATTTTTATTTTATTACTTTTTACAATAAAAATATATTAAATCGAATGTAATGGCTGAAAAAATTCAAAGAACTAAACAAGCGTGGGGTTACCGACATAATATTCATGGAACAAATCCTCGAATCTTTCAAATACCAAACTTTAATCAAGTTTGATCAAAAATCAGTCATTTTTTTACAGTGTCAGATATCGTTAGGACTGAAAAAGATATCACAAAAATGTTCGTTGTACATCTAAATTTTCATAATTAATTAGATTATTGTTATAACTGGGCTGCTCAAGGTAACTTAGTGCGTCGTTATAACTAAGTGCGTCGTTAAAACTTTCTTTTGAGGAGAGATATTTTTTTCCGGATCTTTTTTGCATTCTTCACGGCTCTTATTTAATAGTTTACAATCTCGGAATTGTATTCGGAAACGCTTGAGGAACTTCAGACAATGATAGCTAATTCAAGAGGGTAGACAAATACTTTTATTTTTTTTTACTATAAGGGTTTTAAAACCGATATATTAAGCAAGACTAGAGGGAAAATGTTGACCAGTTATCACAGTTCCTTTAATTTACGTTTTTATGGGAGTAAAAAATATCTATTTAAAGCTATCGACAACAGGTTGGTAGGACCTGGGCCCTGTTTCATAATGAAAGCTAATGGTATTGGTTCATAAATACAAGTATAGAAACAACGTGCTAATTACTCTAATACTTATTTTTTTCATAATAGGGATGACTATTAGTGATATTACAGGAGTTAAGAAGAACTAAATTACAAGCTACTATTGTTAAAGTCAGTGTAATTATATTAAATTAAATCTACAAGACTAACACCATTAGTTTTTACTTTATTATGAAACAGGGCCCTGGTTAGTCCATACTTTCCTTGTCGGACTAGATCTATACCCATGATTAATATTCTAGTATTTTATCTTTATTCATTTTTGTCTATTTTCTTAATTCGCTTTTATTTTATTTATTTATTTATTGATATTTACAACTGTATAAAAAAATACAACCAGTAAATTTGATCATAATGACATAATGATATGATACAGGATGTAGAGAAACTACCCAGTAGTAGAACTCTAAAAACAGTTTACAATA
>NW_027110201.1:90226-91535 GCF_000696795.3 Halyomorpha halys
AGGTGGTAGGGTCATTTGGAGTGGATTATTGAGTTCTACTTCAATACATTCAAGGTGAATTGGGTTAAGGATATCGGGATGCGGAATAAAGGTTTTAGAAAGATGTTGTCCAAAGGTTTGCGATTTTTGTTCGTCAGTTCTGGTCCAGGTTTGGGATTCGGTGAGAAGAGGATAGTTAAAATCTTTGAATTTCAAAAGCTGTTTGGTGGTTGCTTTTATTTTTAAATTAGAGCTTAGTTGTTTTTCAAGAACCTTTATCAGGAAAAGAAAATTATTAGAATTATTAGAAAAGTCTTTCTGTGAAAATTCTTACATGATGATGTCTTATTTCTTGTCTGGTAAGGATCCATTTATTCTTATTACTTACTGGCTTTAAATTTGACAATGTTATACTTGTCTAAATTAATATTTAAATATTTTAATCTGCTCTCAAATATGTAAGGAGAGCGAGGAAAGTAGTATAAGTCGGAAAATGGCCGCAATAAGAAATGTTTTGCGCGCAGTTAACATTTAGAATTCTACTTGGACTTACCCACATAATTCCTATTATCTACTCGGAAAAAAATACATGAACAAGCTCATCTGATTAGTGTTGCGTCAAATAAATACAATATAAAATAAAATATAACAATCAAAAGTTATGTTAGTGTACTGTTAAAGCGTTTATTAACAGCTATACCAGGACACATTACAGTGAGGACACATTACAGTGAGACATAGTTGTTAAGTACGATATGAAATTACAAGCTAATTACTCAAACAATTTTTTTTTTCGAGTCAAAACTTTGAATCTGCTCTTAAATTGTTTACTTAGTGAATTTTATAACCGGTCTACCTAAAATTTGAAGATAGTCCTCTTTGCTTTAGCTATTTTTAATACAACTTAATCTGAAAATTTTACTTTGTTTGTAGAAGATAGTCCGGGTGGCGGTCAATAAAGATATCAAAATAGTAAAAGGAAACTATTTATTATTAACCAATATTTCGCTCCACTTTGCAGGGCTTCGTCAGGGCTATATGAAACAACAAGAAACAAACATTTTAGAATTGACTAAACATTTCCAAACAATTGTTATGTTTATAAAGTATTTAAAAAAAGAATTGATAATAACTGGAAACAAGTTACTAATAAATTTAGGTGTGATAAAAGTTCTAAATACAGATCTAGACTAATAAATTGTAAGATACTACTCATTAAAAATATTTTTAAATATGGTAAATAGGTAAGTATAAAAGGTAGAACAGATGTGTAGTAGATATAGTATAGGTGAGGTATATGTAAAAGGGAGATATTAAGAAAATTTTTAAA
>NW_027110201.1:91853-121200 GCF_000696795.3 Halyomorpha halys
TATGTATATTATTAAAAATTTTACCCTTCCTAAAGGTTAACCTAGGAAGTGGGGACATATTATATCTGACTTACTCCCTTTTTCTCAGTCGTACGCTGTGTTTCAATCTGGCACCTATGTTTATTTTTAAAAATTTTCTTAATATCTCCCTTTTACATATACCTCACCTATACTATATCTACTACACATCTGTTCTACCTTTTATACTTACCTATTTACCATATTTAAAAATATTTTTAATGAGTAGTATCTTACAATTTATTAGTCTAGATCTGTATTTAGAACTTTTATCACACCTAAATTTATTAGTAACTTGTTTCCAGTTATTATCAATTCTTACTCATATCTGACTTACTCCCTTTTTCTCAGTCGTACGCTGTGTTTCAATATATATATATATATAGGTAAACTGACAGAAACATCTAATCTCATATCTAATATTACAATATATTTTCCTAGTACAATATATCAAATATATACGGTCAACTGTCTTCTTCCAAATACAAATTTTACCCTATTGGTTTTTGTTGTGTTTTAAATTAGTTTTCTACGCTCTCCGTAACACAAAAAATCTAACTGAATTCGTGATGTAAATAATTAAAAATGCAAAATTATAAATTGACGTATTTAAAAATTAGAAGTTACCCACAACTATAGTCCAACTACAATTCTCACATAAATTTTCATACGCTTTGGCAATATACCGACGATAAAAAGTTATAAAGATGTCACGTAATTATAAAAATATCTGTCACAACCGGATTCGAACCCAGCCTAGTCGGTATGATCGTATTATACCATTATATCACATAATTATATACAATAAATAATATTGACACAATTATTTTCAGTTAGATCATGATGGCGTGGGGCGTCTATCTTGAATGAATAGTTTTTTCTATAAAATTCAACTGCTAATCTCAGAATGATAAGGAATCGTTTATTTTTTTCAAATCTAATCATTTATGACTGGTAGTATCGCTATTTATTATGTAAACTATCTGCGAAATTAAAAAAAAAATAATGAAAAAAAGAAGCTTCAATAATCAAATTTTAATTTTTGCATAGTAATCCTATTTAAAACTCGTTGTAGAGCTAAGGCGTAGAATATTAATATCAATCAAATTTTTGTAACTTATTTTTCCTAAAGAATTCAATAACTCGTGATCTAAATGATTTTGTTAGACATTCTTTCATCTCACCATTATCTATAGGACAATTCAATTAGGGTTTGTTTGTTGCAAAAGGTGGGTCAGAAGTTTTTATCTGTCTTGTATATATGTTTAAAAACATATTTAAAAAAAAAATTCAAATATTGTTAATTAATGTTCTATGGACTGTACATATCTAAACATTGTAGCTTAGGTTTGTTACAATTTTAATAAATCTGACAAAGGGAGAAATTTCGACAGCCAAAATACCTGTAAGTTTGAACACATTTTTTTATTTTTTGCCTATAGCTCCTGAACGGTACTTCATAGCGAAAAAATTATAGTATAATGAATTAAAAAGAATCAATCATTCAGTGTGGAATGAGTACCACAGGTTAATAATTAATAATAATCAAATGATAGGGTCACAAACTGTAGTCGTAAAGTTAGGATGTTATAACTCAGATTTTGACAAATTTGGGGAAAACGTGGCTTTATGATAGTAATTTATGACACTAATTGACCGAATTATTAAAATTTTAAACTCATTCGATGCAGAGTGTAATACTTTATTATTTATTAAATTATAACTTTTTCGCTATAAGATACTGTTTAGAAATTATGGACGAAAAAAGTTAAAAGTTCTCTCTTGGTAAAATTTATTTTTTACATTTTCGTACATATACGTATATAGAAGAAAAACATGAAAGATATCACATCTTTTGTAATATAGACCACTGTTACGATCCTAATTTGACTGATATTAAAAAAAATAATTAAAATTTGTACCACTACAACCCATGAAGGGTCAGGGGTTCAGTACCTTATAAGGAAGTACTGTTACTAGGCTAACGGTTGTGCGAGGAGGTGATCTGGTCAGAATCACGTTCGACCACCAGATTTTTTTTAAGGGTACCCAATTTATGAGGCTGGGTGTCCACCCAGCCCCTGGATTCCTCCAGGGCCCTGTTTCATAATGAAAGCTAATACTATAAGTTCATAGTACAAGTATAGAAACAACCTGTTAATTACACTAATAACTATTTTTGTTCATAATAGGGAGGACTATTAGTGATATTACAGGAGTTAAAAAGTACTAAAGTACAAGTTACTATTGTACAAGTCAGTGTAATTGTATTAAGTAAAATCGACAAGATTAATAGTATTATTTGTATCTTGAGGGCCCCGTGTGTTTTGTGACATACTGGAAGATTATTGATTGACCGTGTGTAAAGATGAAAGGAATAAAAACTCAAATAGTAGAAATATACTATTTTAATGAGCCAACGTTTCGCCCCACGTTGCAGGGCTTCTTCAGGGCTATTTTGACGGCAGTCAAAACAAAAATGACCGTTGGTAATGGGAGGAGTCAATAGTAATACTAATAGTATTAGTTTGTACTTTATTATGAAACAGGGCCCAGGAGGTCTCTAGAATCCACAGGGTTGACTCAGGGCTACAGTTTAACAGAAAACAATTTTCTGCCCAGCCGGATTCGAACCCGTTTCTTTGGAGTTAGTAGGATCGCGCCTTACCACGCTGCAACCGCGCCCCTAATTTGACTAGTATACTAGTAAAAAAACTCTACAAATTACTAACAAATTAGAAAATAAATCTGCCCAGTTTTTGAATGCTCTACACCTCAATTCGTAATTTATCTATATAGGGCAACCATATTAAAAAGTGTTATAATTTTTTATTTTATTCGATAGCATTGTTAAAACGTTGTTGTTTTTTATTCGATAACACTGTTAAATCGTTTGGTTACTGATGGGTTTTTTCCATTCAGTACATAACATTCCAGAGCACTGATAGGCTGGAAGAGGCCTCATAATCACAGTTCTTTTGTATTGTCCAACATAATGCTATCCAACTTAACATCTGTTGATGGTTGCAGACATATTGGTCGACATCGATGGATTTTTTTTGACATAATACAAGTCTAGAATAACTTAAGACTGCATCCAGATTTTTTTTTAAATCTCAATCTTGTTAGGTATCAATTTAAAAAAAAAAAAGTCGTACTGAAAAAGGTAGTCATTGGTTTAGAAAAGTAATAAAATTAGGACTGAAAAAGAAGAAAGCCTATAATTTTCACTTGATGGTCAATTTCTTTAAAGCTGTTTGCCCCACGATCAAAACTAACACAACTTTTTTTTTTTTAATTTTCTAAAATATGAGCTCTAAAAAGAAGATTGAACCTGCCGTGACCTATCCATATGCCTGCTGATAGACCGGTTTCGGGGATTGCGTTAACTTTAGAACAAAACTAACAAAGACATAATTTTTTAACTTTTTTTTTTTACTTTTGGAACATTTAAGCCCTGGAAAAATTAGATCAAGTATATTATTATTATGTTAGAGAATAATATTATTTGTAATCAATTATTTTGTTATTTTATTTTAGTGACGAGCCTTGTCCTAAAAACAGTTTTAGTCACCCTTTTCTTTTTTGTAATTTTTTTTTTTGTGACTATCTAAAACAGTAAATAAAACTCTGTAAATAACTAACCGTTCAACGTTTCTCCAATTCCACCATCATGATGGCGAAAATAAAAAATACTAATGAATTGGACAAGTTCCCACTTTAACACAACTCAACACATACTGGGGATAAAGGGAGGTAACGTTGACATGATAAAGGTTATATTAAAACAGCACAAAGATAAGAAAAAAAAAACTCGTACAACAATAACGCTTTTGTATGTGTATTTTCTGTAATATCATAATTTTTCTCCCTTTTTCCGAAGTTATAAACAATTAAATACAAAAGAAATGCAAAACTCACATAGACTGCATTTAAAATTATTTTTATAACTATATATTATTAATTTAAGTAGTTTGCAACGAATCGAGACGTAGGTACAATAATTTAAAAAAATCATAATGAAGTTATAAAAAAGTTAATACAAAAGAATTAAGAATCTCTAACAAAATAGATTAAAGAATAAATAAAGTAAAAATAATAATTTACATTGAAGAATAACAATATACAATTTCCCATTTCTGTTTTTTTTTTTAATTTTACAGTTCCAGGACTGCTATACAAGATCCGTAAATTCCTACCCCCTACACATTATCTCATTATCCGTTCCTATCTCTCAGACAGGTTATTTCAAGTAAATCACAACAGCGCTTATTCATCCCTGTTTCCTCAGTCTGCTGGTGTACCTCAGGGAAGTATCCTTGGTCCTATCCTTTATACAGTTTTTACAGCTGACATCCGAACCCATCCTAACACTATTCTCACCACGTACGCCGATGACACATGCCTATTGTCAGTGAATAATGATCCTTCCAATCCCACATCACCACCCTCGAAGAATGGTGGGAAAACTGGAGGATTAAAATAAATCCCACCAAATCATATTTACCCTTCGTCGTAAACCTTCGTCTTGCCCTACAGTATCTTTTAATAATACCCCACTTATTCCTGTTGAACAGATCCGTTACTTAGGACTAAATCTGGACAAACGACTGACATGGAATCCTCATACAAGACTGAAAAGACAGGAAACTGCTCGTCGTTTTCGACTATTACAACAACGATTTACTAGACAACGGTCCAAACTTCCAATCCATTACAAAAGACTGATCTGCATGACTATTATAAGGCCTATTTGGACATACGGAGTTGAGCTATGGGGCTCTACTAAACCATCTAATTCCTCTCAAATCCAATCCTTACAGTCCAAAATCCTTCGTAAAATCCTTAATGCTCCTTACTTTGTCCTCAATGTCCCCTATGTTGCCGATTTGGCCAGAACCAGATACCAATCCTTCCACAATAAACTTCCCAACCACCCAAACCAACTAATTTCTAACCTGGCGTCTTCTTCACTATCTAATAATCCTCCTAGACGCATGAAAAGAAGATGGCCTCGAGATCTTCTCCTTTAGAAATGTTTTTGGAGTTCTATCAATGGGTAGATTCTCCACATGTTTTTATAATGTCGTAATATCACTTACAGCAAATTTACTTGATGTGTATATATGTATACAGTTGTAAATATGAATAAATAAATTATAAAAAAAAAATTTACCGTTTTAGTATATTGGACAAACAAGGAATAAATGAAAAAGGCCATCAAGCATTTTATAATTGTTTAAGTGGTTTTACTATGAAAAATTAGTCGCACTATGTTATTTTTATAATTTATTTGCACAGAGTCTGAACTGTGCCAAAAATCTAAGGAATTCACAAAGGGTTTCAGTTTTTAAGTGTAGTTGGATCCCGGGGTCGTGTAAATATTCTACTGTATGTTGTATTAAGTTTTGATATCGCTAAACATTGGCGTAAAAATTTTTTAGTTATTTATATTTTTCAAATTATTATGATATTCCTTCTTTTTTCGAAAACGTATTTTAGGGAGTGATCTATAAGTGATATTTTATGAACCCGGCAAGAATTTATAAAAATCGAACGTGAGAAATTAACCTTAACTCTTATTGTCAAAGAAGGCTCTTCTCAAGTAAAATAAATTTTAATATTATAAATACTTCGGGTATTAAACATTTATAACAAAGTTATAAAACAGAAATGATTATTGTGAAGGGGTATAGATAATTTGTTGATATGAAATTATATATTACATTTTTATCCCCCAGGAATCAAAATGGTTGAATTAAAAAAAAATCACTGTTGTTCAATAATCATTAATTTCATTAAATAAAATAGTAAATAGGATAACTATTTGTTTGTAAATGTTACAAAGCAAGATAAAGAGTTCTTGATCAAGAAACAATTTACAAATGGATTTATATAAGGTATAGTTCTTATTAATGTCTTGATAATTTTTTTTATTAGTGATACTATAAATATTTTTGAAAAATAGTCATATTTTGTGGGTCTTCAGGATCAGTTAATAATTCAACTTTGTCATGGTCCAAAAATAGTTAAAGTTAAACTAAGTGCAATTAGGGGTTGGAACATGACTAAGAAGAAGTATTTGAAGGAGTTATCTCAAACGACAGAGAAATTCAATCAAGATTCAAATATCAAGTATTTTATGTAAATTATAAAAATTTTATCTCATGTGTTTTAATGTTCAAATTTAAGTTGTAAAAATGTATAGATAACAGGATATAGGGAGAGAATGGGGATAAAGTTGCAGAACGCTTCAATTTGGAAAACTCAGTTTTTTATTATAATAAGGTCGGCACCCCTGTCCCAATGGGGGTAGTTTTCGTGTAGTGACGCTAATGTTCGGGAAAGATTCGACCTTCTGCGAGAAAATGCTCTTAAGGATTCCCAGAAAATCTTTTGTTTACATCATAATCTGATATTGTTTTGTTTATATTTTTTTTTGTGAGAAGAGGAGGTTATTTGACAGTTAAATGTTATCAGTACTAGTCTTATCAGCGCTCGGATGACGTATGAGGAGATATGTGCTTATATAAATATCTTTGCAAGTTAATAGATAAGATTATATCTCACCAGCTCTCCGATCATCCTGCACTGCCTCAGACCCTTGATGTTCCAGACGTGCTCGTTGCTGTACCGCCCCCGGGGGATGGCCAGGGTGGCGACGATGAGGAGTAGTATGGACAAATAGAGGATCAGCCTCATCTCGATTCAGTCTAGCGATATCTGACCTCGTGTCATTGGCGGCTTATTTTATACCGAGGGGAACATTTCCTTGGGGTCCGTGATCTTTGGGTTTATCTTCGGCGATAGTGCTCCTATCTGGCAACAATTAAACTTTTTTTTCGCATAAAAAAAATTATGAAGCTATGATTCTTATTATTGGCCATATTACGCGGACCGTTAGGTAACCAATACGTCACTTATCGTTGCATCATGTAGTTACATGAGCAATATGGAATTTGAATTCACCGTTCTAATTTTGTACTGCATTTCTCTCTGTGCATTTCGCAATCGAAAGAACTGCATCGAGTCATTTAGAGGACGGAGAAGTGAAAAAAATGTTGGAGAATGTACCTTGCGTGGGTAGGATGAAAAGATGCTTTGTTATTAATTAGTTTTTAAACTCTATCAGTCAATAGCATTAAGTTCGGAGATTTAAGGCTTGGTCGACACCCTTCCCTTTTTTTCTTTCGAAAATTTCAGAACGTAAATAAAATTTCTATTGATATTAAACTTTGTGTTCTCATTCCTTTATCCTTCAGACTTAACTCTGAAATTTGCAGTGGAAATAGATTTTTCTTTTTCTTTATTCCTTTGAATTTTTCACTTTATGAATCTCTCAAAGATATGATCAGGCTAATTGGGGAACTACTCATAGGCACCACTTAAATAAAATTTCAACCTAGATCTTGAGGCCATCTTTCATTCAGGTGCCTTGAAGAATTATCAGGATGGTTAGGGAATTTATGGTCGGGCTAGATGGGGTGCATATGGAACATTGACATCTTTATTGATGATTTTATTTGTGATAAAGTAAGAAGCATTTAGGATTCTACAGAAGATTTTGGTTGTAACATTCAACTCGAAAATCGAAATATGCCTTGTTATAGTCCTATAAATCAACCTTTTGTAATTGGTTGGAAGCTTGGATTAAGTAAATGTTGGAACATTCCAAATCGTTTCAGACTTTTCATTTTGGAACATTCATTAGTCGTTTATGGGGACTGTTTAATTAAGGGAAAGTTGGAGATTGTTTAAATAAAATATTCCGTAGAAAATCAAATTAAAATAAATTTTTATTGGTGATTTTCCGTACTCTATAAATCCCCCCAAAAGACAAACTTTAACAGCTTTGAACGATTTACGAGCAAACAGCTCGAACATAAGTCTTACGTAATAGAACTAAATCGATTGAGAATTTAATCTCCCATAAGAATCCATCATAATTTGAGTATCCTTTGAATGTCATTATGATGGTATAAATGCCTAAATTATGACGACCAATTCTTAAGGAAAATTGAATTCTCAAACGATTTTTTTCTTTGGGTCTGTTCGGTTCTCAGCAATATTTGTGCGCAAATTTGTAATAATAATAATGTGAAACGATACGATCGATGAAGGGTTATGGGTTCAATACTTTGTAAGGAAATATGGTCTTTAGAACAACGGTTCCACAAGGAGGTGATTTTATCAAGATCACTTTCAACAGCCAGATTTTTATGAGGCTAGGTGGACCTAAAAGGGCTCCAGAACCCACAGGGTTGACTCATGGCTACATTGAAAATAATTATCTACCATGGCCTGTACTAACCTCGGTCCTTGGACTTCAGCTTAGTGAATCAAAAACAATAAAAATAAATAAAAAATGTGCCTCTATGCTTTCAAGATACGTAGAATCTTAGAGTGTCTTACGTAGAGTTCATTGCGAACTCTTCGAAAAATTCTCTTGGAAATTCCAGAGTTAAGATTTCTGCAGAAGAACTGAAATTTATCTCATCCCTAAAGTTGACTTCACTACTATAATAAATTTTATTCACCATAAGTATGCGTACTGTGTTTCATTTTGATTTATATCGACTTCTCATAAATTCTCCAATTAATTTAAATTCTCATAACACAATACTAGGAGTGTCAATTATGTCTTCAACATCCTAAAAAATTCATTTGGTTCTTTTGGTTCTAATCTTCTTCCTGGAACAATTAGAATAAATGTTTGAGGTCTTAGGCAACAATGTTTTGAAGCTACCTAAGCTTCGTATTAAATCTTTGGCTAGATGCCTGGTAACCGATTCATATTATTTTTTATCTTGTGTATCTTATCATTATGGTCAATATTTAATGACGAAAAATACTGAAGAACACAATTACCCTGTAAGTATCGGACTTCACTACTAGATCAATACCTACTCTTCACGATACGTATATTACTGTCAGTAATATTGACTGTGTAAGGGGTGCTTTAGAGTCACAAATATTTTTAAAGTATTCCGTCGATGTCTTTCCTCCCCAATCGTTGAGCCTGCTGTTCTTCTGAATTAATTAACAGTTTTTTACCCGTCTCCAAAATTATAATTATTATTCTATAGAGAAAACATGGGGGGACTCGATCCAAAATGATTTATTTTAGGACAGTAAACATGATTCAATTGTTCAGTGCTCGAGTACTTTCTCTATACTCTCAAGAATAAAACTCGCCAGTGTAGGTTTTAGCCCAAAAGTAAAGGATGAACTCGCCAGGAGTTGTGAGGTCCCTCTCAGATAAATAATTTACAGTTGAGTAAGTACTTTTAGGAAATTCAAACCTATTTTGAATGATTGAAGCTACTCTCCGAGAGGAGTATGAGAAATTAATAATTAACCAGTAGTGAAAATTAATAATTTACCATAAAATTTAAATTTTAAATAAAATTTTCTTTCCATCATAACTTTGTTTCTTGCTTTTTATCGGGGATTTAACTATATATAACAAGTGTTTAGTAACTTCAAGCGGAAGACTTTAAGTGTTTCAATAACAGTTAACAATAATAATTCGTTTATTACAGTTTTGGCGCTGCTTACTATAAAAAATGTTTTTTTTCTATAGATTATTATTTTACAATTTTTTTTGCGGGGGGGAGTTTAAGGGGTTTACATATTTAACCTTATATTTTGAGGGCGTTAAAAAGGCTCATTATTGAAATAATTCATCAAAAATTTTAATATTTAAATTCTTATAAGATTTTTATCACACGTTAGGTGCTCAGCACAATATTGTATTTTTTGAGATGTTTTTGAATCTCAATTAATGACGAAAGAGATTAAACAATTAATGCTGACTACAGTTTTTTGTGTCTGTCGGAAAAAAATTTAATCAGCTTCAGAGATTATACTTTGAACGGTATTATTGAGAATCTAAATCATATCTTGATCATTGCCATCTTTACCCGATGGGTCCCATCGAGTTCGAACCATAGGGCACCCTAATTCCTGAGATCGATTAACGAAATCGAATTACGAAAAAAAACCCTGAGAAATACAGTTTATTTAATATAGATTGGTTTCTTTTAATATTTATGTTGGTAGAAAATTATATACTTAAAGAAATAAACTTTGAACAAGTAATTCATGATTATAATAATAAAAACTAAGAAAACTATTTCTTGTAAATGTTAAACTTATTTTTATTTTTTTTTTAATAATTTATTTATTGTTATTTACAACTGTATAAATATATACACATCAAGTAAATTTCGTGTAAGTTATGTTATGACATGATATAAACATGTGGAGAATCTACATAAGGGGATGATCTCGGGGCCATCTTCTTTTCCGACGCCTAGGAGGATTATTAGGTAGTGAAGGAGAAGCCAGGATAGAAACGAGTTGGTTTGGGTGGTTGGGAAGTTTATTATGGAAGGATTGGGATCTGGTTCTGGCCAAATCGGCAACATAGGGGACATTGAGGTCTTGATGGTTGATTTGATTTGTGACAAAGTAAGAAGCATTAAGGATTTTACGAAGAATTTTGGACTGCAAGGATTGGATTCGAGAGGAATTAGATGGTTTAGTGGAGCCCCATTGCTCAATTCCGTATTTCCAGATATATTTTTATTTTATTTTATATTTTTAATATATAAAAATGAATATTTGTTTGTTCGTATTTTATGTGTATTTTATGCGCTGTCATACCGTTCATCCGATTCTGATGGCGGTTTTTGCTAAATGTTCATGATTTTCCTGGGAAGATTATAAGCTGGCCCGCTTTTTGGTTAAGAAAAAATTATTAACAAAATTAATCATTCTTTTTTCATGGTTATTATATGTCAATTGATTTATCTCTTTCTGAAGAATAAGAAAAAAATGTTACTTATTCTATTAAATTATTTTTTATTCATTAAAAATAAAAGAAATAAAAAAATAATGATTATTTCAATAAAGTAGGTATACAAATTTTTTTGAAAAATGGTGTTTGAGAGTTTCAGACAACGTAAATAACGATTATGATTTACTTTTTCCTAAAAAATATTTTGTATACCTACTTTATTGAAATTATCATTATTTTTAGTGAATAAAAAAATAATAGTGAAGTCCTATATAGTGTAATTCTTTACTTCACTATTTTTCGTCATTAAATATTGACCATGATGACAAGATATACTAAATAAAAAATGATATGAATCGGTTACCAGGCATCTAGCCAAAGATTTAATACGAAGCTTAGGTTGCTTCAAAACTCGGTTGCCAAAGACCTCCAAAATTTTTCTAATTGTTCCAGGAAGAAGATCAGAACAAAAAGAACCAAATAAATTGCTTAGGATGTTGAAGACTTAATTGACACTCCATGTTTTTTAACTGAGTTATGAGAATTTAAATTTATTTGAGAATTAATGAGAAGTCGAAATAAATCATAATGAAACATAGTACGCATACTTATGGCGAACAAAGTTTATTATAGTAGTGAAGTCAACTTTATGGATGAGATAAATTTAAGTTCTTCTGCAGAAATCTTAACTCTGGAATTTCCAAGAGATTTTTTCAATGAAGGGTTCACAGTGAAAATAAAACTTTAGCCCGATTTAATACAGATGTTGTTTCCGATCCTACGTTTCTTGAAGGCATAGAATCCCATTTTTTAAATTTATTTTTATAGTTTTTGTTTCACTAAATTAACAATTAGAAATTTTTCACCTTAATTCATTTGTTGAATTTTTTTTTTATTCGGGTGACCGTTGCTCGAACAATCATTCATAACTCTGCGTTTTATCCAATTCCTACGTTAATACCACTATTGGAAAGCTGAATGTATGAATATTTTGACCTGCATCAACTAAATGTAGATATAATACAAATCGCCTTATAAGGACGAAATATTAGTTTCAAATAAAAAACTTTTTAAATGTTTTATTTTACATCTCTTGTTAAAATTTATTTAATTAGATCCGGTGTGCACCCTTTGCAGTTTATAGAGGCCCAAACCACCGCCAAGTTTGAAGCAGTCTTTGGGCCGTTATTTGACGAAAAGTTTGATTAGATTATCCAATTTTTTCGAAAATTCGAATTTAAGTGTTTCTCGAGATGCTAAAAACGGTTTCAATACTGTAATAATATTGAAGCGCAATGAGAAACTATATATATTTTATGTAGTAAATGAATGACAATATCATAAATAATCAAACTGTCTAAAATAATAAGAAAAAAACAACTAAATTGGAGCAGTATCAACGATTACAGCGAAGTTAGCTGTTACTATTTATGTTACTACAGTTCACAAAATTAATGTGTACATTTATATGTATAACTCTTAATCGAATATTAGCAATTTAATTTAACGCCTTAATTTATCGAATATATTTGAATATTTAATTCTGTTTCATTTTACAAAATGATATGAATTAATATATTTATTTATCCATTTTTGGAAAACAATGATTCGTATATAAAAATATCTAGCGATATAAATCTCCATAATGAGATGACGATTTGGTTTCCCAATGCCAGGCTAGACAATTCGTGCTCTGATACTGTTTACAGATTTCCAGACGAAGACGAGTAACAGTTATGTAATTGACCAAAATAGATTAATGCTAGCCTTGTTATAAACAATACCCGAATTCGCAACTATTTCTTAAGTAAAAATTCTTTGAGCCATGCTCGTTCGAATTCTTCTTTATATATCAAATAATCATCTGGTAAAATTGCATGTTAATATAGAAGTAATTCTGAGCGAATTCCTTTCAATAGATAATAAAACTTGGTTAAAATGGAGATGATAAAATGTTTAGTACTGACAGCGGATGTGCAGGCTTTATGTGACAGTTTTTTCAAAATAGCTTCAATATATTTTTAGGTTTATTTCAAATGTTCCTTATGTAACCGATCTAGCCCGAACCCGATATTATTCCTTCCATAATAAACTCCCTAACCAACCAAACCCACTAATTTCTAACCTTGCTTCCTCTTCCATTCCTGGCAATCCTCCAAGGCGCCTGAAAAGAAGATGGCCTCGTGACATTATATTGTAAACTGTTTTTAAAGTTCTACTACTGGGTAGTTTCTCTACATGCTGTATCATATCATTATGATCAAATTTACTTGTTGTATTTTTTATACAGTTGTAAATATCAATAAATAAAAAAAATAAAGGTTTATTTCCTAACTGCTAAAGTATGCCAATCAATTGAAATATTATAAACTACTTTAAATATATTTTTTCAATTTCTTGAGACTGGTAATTATTTATTAAATAAATCAAAATTGTATCCTGGTATAGTCTCAACACTCTTAAATTTTGATGTGAGGTGAGAATTTATATTGAAGGTATGTTATATTATTAGTGATAATGTTGTTGTTATAAATGTTACAAATGAATATATAATATAAGCTGTTAAATATTTAGATTGATCTTGAGGATGGCCGAAACGGCCGAACCGTTGGGCCATTGATGTAATAAAAAGTGTTGAGACTATACAAGGATACAATTTTGATTTATTTAATAAATTATAAACTACTTTATAGACCATTTAACGAGCTTCAATTTGAGCTATAATAGAGTTCCTCTTGTTAAAACATTTCCAAAGTACAGTTTTTCTGAAACCAATATTGTTTTATATTTATGCCATTTTGAAATACTGCCATAAAACATCTAAACAATCCTACTTTTTACCATCGTCTTTTTCAAACAGTATTGAATCAGAATCTATTAAAATAACTTAATGAACAATTACTTCTAGGTACAGAAAAAATTGAAGATATTTTCCATGAACTTTAATTCAAATCATTTTCCTCTTTCCGAAATACACTTGGCTATTCCTTCTAATATTGTTTTATCTTTTATGCTTTATTTGTTATTTATTATATTTATTACACCTTATTTTAAAATATTTATACCTTTTATAATTATCATTTATATATTTATTACTTTGGTTTAAATTAAATTAACTATGTACCGCTACAACCTATTGGTGTAGTAATTTGTAAGGAATTACTACTCAGTACACGGATTTGAATATTTTCACGATCGCTGTACTTCTCCTTACTCTAATAATAATTTCAAATGTAGGCAAGTGAAAGTAAACTTCAACTTAGTTTTTAAATGACCGGTTTTATCATATCCAAGTTTATTTTTTATGTTTAAAATATTATTAAAAAAAAATTAAATTATGAATAAGATATCTCTTATTTTAAAAATACAAATTAATAATCATTAATTACGATATTGAATTTAAAAGTTGTTTTTTTTTGTAAATATGATTTAAAGGCTATAATTTAATATAGTAATCATTTTAATTAGATTGGGCATTTATAAATAGAAGTAAGAAGCTAGCGTTAATTAATTAATAAATAGTTATTAATTGAGTAAGTTGTCAGTTGGAATCTGCACGTTCTGGAATGTTCTACACTTTGCTAGTTTGAAACGAACCGATATAAATATTAAACATAACAAATTAATATTTAATGTAATGAATATTAATATTGGCAACCAAGATAAATAAATATGTAATTATTCTTTCGTAAACATGCGCTAAATAAATGACTTGAGTAAGATGAATAAAAAATGAATAGTCAAGATGAATAAACACATGTATTTATAATATTAATAAACTATTACACAATGTATAATTTTCTTCCTCGTTATAAAGTCTATAAGATGAAGGGGTCGTGATTTGTTTAGAATTACGCTCGATCACCAGATTTTTACCCCGTTAAGGGTACCCATTTTATGAGCCTCGGTGGGTCCCGAGGCCTCTGGAACCCACAGGGCTGACTCACTACATTGAAACAGAAAATAATTATCTGCCGAAGTAGGTTTCGAACCCGGGTCCTTGGAGTTAGTAGCACAGAGCTATCTACTCCCACACTTTTATTTATATTTTATGTATGTTGGCTATTTTTTAGATTTTTTAAATATAATTGTTCATGATCATAAAGAATTTTTATGTATATATATTTTTCCATATTTAGAATTTTCACTGTTTATTTTATCCAGAGAGAATCAGATGTAGACATATAAGTAAATAATAGAAGAAAAATAATATTATTAAATATGAAAAAAAAAATTATAGAGAAAAAGATTAAAGAACCAAAACAATAAGGGAAAAAAATTATGTTTTAGTATTATGTATTTTATTATTTCCTAACTATGCCCATGTAATATATGAATAATTAGCAATTGTTCAACTAGTATTAGTATGTTATTTGACTAGTGTGTGCTACCACCACACCAATGCAGTTCGGCGGCACTTTTTAAATAAAGTGTTACTCCCCTACTTCTCATTTTGGCTATACTTCTATAGTTTGCGAAAATCCTTACATTTGAACAGGGTTGGATTTAAAGTTCGCACACCACTAGTCCGACGCTGCAAGAGAAGCACTCGCACTTCCGGGACGGGGTAAAGCAATTTTAACTCCGTCCGAGATATGCAGGCCTCTTGTAAAGGAAGTCAAAGATAAATGGCAATCTTTGTGGAATGAAAGCCCAATGAGTAAATTAAAAATTATTAAAAAGGGTGTGAAGCCCTGGGGTACCTCCAGTCCCAGATGCCGTAGAGAGGAGGTTGTACTGAACAGGCTGAGAATAGGTCACACGAGGCTCACCCACTCCTATCTTATTTAAAAAGAAACGCCTCCGAACTGCCAGTATTGCAATAAAAATTTAACAATAAGCCATGTTTTCCAACGATGTCCATATTTTACACCACACCTCAATAGCTTGGGACTAAGCCAAGATATCTCAAAAACCCTTGGAGACGATGATAAGGCAATAGAATTGGTGTTTCAGTTTTTGAAATCACAAAATTTACTGACAAAAATATAACTTGATCGGAAGGAAAAAAAAAAATATATAAAAATTATAAAATAAAATAAAACAAAATAAATAAAATAATCAAATTAAAAAAATAAATAAAGTTTAACGAATATTAGCAAAATTAAATAAAATATAAATGGCGTTGATGACCAATGAAGTTTGGCGCCACTAAACAACCAAACAAACAAACCACTAGTCCGAACACATGCTGCAACCTCCTAATAACAATGGAAGGGGAAGACAATGTTCCTTAATAAAATAATTTTTATGATGTTTATTTTCATTTCACCCCGTAATATAAAAATATTATATTTATTTTATTCCATAAACTTAATCATGGCCCTCACCAGGTTTGTTTCTACCTCTGTTCGCCCCATTGCTTTGGCCATGTCCACCTCGAACCTGTCGGGTGCTTCAGGTTCTCAACATAGAAATAAACTTCTTTGTTCTTCGCCAGGACTTTTTCGAAAAGCTATCTCATTACGAATATTAGGTCTTGTTTGCTTCTTAGTGTCCTGAATCTATATTGTCTTCTTCAAGCGCTTATACACGTTTCTTCCTCACCGTTTTATAGGATTTTAGAGTACACTTATCTTAATTTGATTAGTCTTATTTTAGATTGTTGATGTGAGGTGTGCTATTTAAGGGGTACATTTTTGAGATATTATGTTTTTCATTCTTGACGGTGGCCAGTTCCGGCAAAATTTCAACTATATGTACTTATTGTTTGTGATACAGGAGATAACTTAAAGTTAAAATAGATATAAATTTATTACGCTATCATTTATTTAAAACTACATCATTGTTGCTAAAACATTAGTGACGGGATAATTATTTATATGTCTTTTTATAATTCACGACGGCTGACACATTAAAAACAATCATTAACTCATCCCCGATTGCCTATTCTAAATTATGTAATGTACTTATATAATTGTGTCAGCTCGAAAACATCCTTTTTTAAAGCATAAAAAATCTAATCTATAAAGTGATTAGTTGACAAATCGCAATTAATATCAAAGTGGAAACTGGACATGCTACTATCTTAAACAATGTGTAATTGAGTAAAGAATATTTTTTAAAATGAATATTAAATAGTGTAATGTTCGTTGAGGTTTAAATTAATTTACTTAAATTAAAAAATCAATAAGTAATAGACAATGTTACTTTAGTTGAGGTGTATAAAGTTTGACAGACGTTAGTATACAAAGTAAAGCGATTCTTTGTTTAGACAACGCTAATAAATAATCCAGGTTACTATTCCTGGATTACAATCCCTTACTAGTATAAAAAATATAGGAACATCTACAAAATATTTGTTTTTAGGTTATTTTGGCTAAATTGTAGAAGTTATATATGAAGTGTACAAAGTATGGAATAGACATATACGAAGTATATAAACTATGATACACACTTATATCCAAAGTAAAGCGATATCTTTATCTAGACCAGTGATTCCCAAAGTGTGCGCGGTTTGGCGAAATTTTCAATTAAAAAATTCGGAAATTTTCTTGAAATTTACAACTCTAGAATTCTTGCGCCAACAATCTTGTATGCTGAAATCCAAGAATTTAGCAACTTTCGAGTCTTTCATTGTTTTATTTCCAATTCGCATCTGGAAACAGTTGAAATTAGATATTTTATATTATCCCAAGGAAAATAGTAAGTATCTTTTTTTAATTTTTCGCTGTTAAATGAGTAATCGTTTCTAAAGTGGAAAGTTTTCTAATTTTTCAAGTTAGTAAAAAATTAAGAAAAAAATCTGATGTATTATGGACATCGCGGAAAAAAATCGATTAGGGTGCTGCGAACCGATAAAGATTGAGAACCTAGACAATGCTACTAAACAATCAAGAGATTATCTTAACTATTATTAAATCTTTAGAATTGTAAATTACAATAGTTATAGTTATAGCATTGCAAATATTTTGGGGTGCCTCTTGGAAGAGACTATACCCAAAGATTAAACTCCTCCCCCCCCCCCCACTATTTAGTTAAAAAATAACTTTAAAAACATATAAGGCCAACCAGGGCCGATCTGGTAATAATTAAATATATATAAATATCGGTAGATTGTAACTAACTAGTGTACAAAATATTGGAACATCTAAAAAAAATGTATTGTTCGGTTATTTTGGCTAAAATTTAGAAGTTATAGGTAAATGAAGTACTTGATTTGAAGAGTCATGAACTATATTTTAATCTATATTAAAAAAATAATCCAATAATAATAATAACGGAGTTAAATTAATTAATATATAAAAAGTATTGGAACGGTCATTGAAAATGACAAAAACGGATCAATAAAAACGGATTGATATTCTGTAGACCCATCTTAATTTTTATTCACTTAAGACAGTAGACAAGTTTTCACGTATTATGTCATTTTGTTTGTGATATATGAGTGAATAGATTCCTTTTTTCTTGAGGAAAAATTCTGAAATATTTAAGGTTCAAAATTTGTCTTTGCCGCAATTTGTCAACTGAAACACGTGTCCAATGGAATTGAGTTTCATACTCTGAGGCGGGATTTTCAACAATTTGGGTTGAATCTTATAGCCATCATTGTTAGTGTTTGACGCCCATCATCTACTTAAGTACCTATGTATATATAGGGTTTTTTTTTAAGCCCGATAGAACTTGAAATTGTAAAAAATAACACAAAAAATTAAATTGTAATCAAAATTTTTTTTTTATTCGAAAGATCAATACGTGACATTAACATTTGAAAATGATTTCGGGCATATGGGCACCGCGGCTGTTCTTGACGAAGCGCATTCTGTAAAATTGTGGTCAGCGATGAGGCGCATTTTTGGCTTAACGGGTTTGTTAATAAGCAAAATTGCCGCATATGGTCGTGCGATTTGACACCTCTCGATTATTTCCTGTGGGGCTACGTGAAATCACTGGTTTATGCTGATAAACCAGCAACAATTGACGCCTTGGAGGCCAGCATTGTTCGTGTTATTCGTGACATACGGCCAGCAGTACTCGAAAAAGTGGCCCAAAATTGGACGTCCAGAATGCGCTTCGTCAAGAACAGCCGCGGTGCCCATATGCCCGAAATCATTTTCAAATGTTAATGTCACGTATTGATCTTTCGAATAAAAAAAAAATTTTGATTACAATTTAATTTTTTGTGTTATTTTTTACAATTTCAAGTTCTATCGGGCTTAAAAAAACACCCTATATATGGTGTGAGCGTGTCTATTCTCATCTAATATGGATTAATGTTTAATATGTGCCAAGAAATTTTCCAAGTTCACAAAATTAATATGTACATTTATATGTATAACTCTAATAATTTAATTTAATGCCTTAATTTATCGAATATATTTGAATACTCAATTCTGTTTCATTTTACATAATTATACGAATTAATATATTTATTTATGTTTACACGTACAATAATCTGTTAGGATTTCAACACGACTTACAAAAAAGGTAAAAAGCTATTTACTGTTTATATAACCTTTACACATATTTTCTAGAAGTTTTTTCCTTGTAATTTTTTTTTTTTTCACATGAATGAGGAATTGAGATAATTGGTTGAATCTATTTTAGACATCTGGATACATTTTTAAAATATTAATATTTATATAACGACTTGAAAAAAAAAAAAATGCAATCATGAAATGAGCTGTGTGCATCTCGTGACATTCAGTTGTATCATACCAGCAGTAGAGGGAGTATCAACGGTTATAATCACTGAGAAAAAATATAAAACATAATATTTCTCTCTATTATATAAAAATGTTTTCAGTAATCACCATGTTATATTTTATTTTATACACTTGCTGACCCGGCAATGCTTCGCCATTTGTCAAATGTGTGAATGTATATAGATTTAATGATCATCTTATATATATATAAAGAGATGAGCCGGTAACTATTCTGAGAACACATTAAAAATAAAAACCGAACCAAAATTCACTGTATTATTCTTAATATTGGTCCGATTTAGGTGTTTATATATATATATATACTCTCTGTGCTTCAATATTAGTACTAGATAGGAAAAATTCAGAACGACTCACCTATTAAAGTGTAGTAAAATAGAATTAAGGAATGAAACAAAGTTGATATTCGTTTTAAACACCCATCCAAGGAACCCTTAAATACGAAATTTTCGCCCAACAATCGTCCTTTGATTCCTTTGAAAAAAAAAAAAAAATAGAAATATCTTCAACACTACTCCACCAATGATAAATTATTGACTTTGAAATGTAGGTAATTATACACCCATAAAAATAATAAGGAAGCAATACAGACTAATACATTTGGCGCGAGTTAAAATCATTATTTTATTTAATACTAGCAGAACCGGCAATGCCTTGTAGTAGTAATAGCTTCTTGTACTACTAGTATTTATTATTTATTTTTATTTCACTACGTTTTAAAGAACAAACGCAGGAATCAGGAAGCATAAAATAGTAATAATTAAAAGTAACAATCTATCTTACAATATATCATTTAGAATAATAACGTTTAGAGCTTTGTTCAGTCAAATTTCTTTCGGTCATCTTTATGGAACTGGATAAAAATTACAATTAATGTGCTTTAATGCCAGTAAAGATTTCACAAATCCTCTGAAGCTTCTAGTTTTAACTCAGTAATCAGTAGTAAGAAGAAAGAAAAAAAAATGATTCATCTCAAACACTTCATTTGAAAACTTTTTTTTTCATTTTGTAGAATGGAGCGCACATTAAATTAGTAATGATTCTAGAAAATATGGTAGGACATTTCTATTGTTATTAAATTACGTCGTATTTAATTTTTATTTAGGATGTAAAAAATAAAAGGCATCAAGACCTGAACGTTTTTAAATTTCTAAATAAAAATCGGTAGAAACGACATTTCCTTATTTATTTGTTTCTATTAGCTGTGTCTTGTATTTATATTGGTCTCTGTCAAAATTTATTAAACATGAACGCTTTGAATGCGCGTTTAATTCGACATGAAATGTTATTTTAATTACTATTGTATGCATGCATTGTAATGATATATTCATTATACCTCTACTTAGTATAAACAATAATCATTCCAATTACTTAGGAAGTTAGGATTGGCTGATTGCTATCATTCATTAATTCATTTTAATCGTATATTTTATCTTACATTAACATAATAAATATATTTAGTCGTTCAAGGCTATACGGATTATATTTTATCATTAATTGATCTTTATTTATGCCTAAGGACACGAAGTGCGAAAGCCAATGAGAAATGTGTTTGTTATGAGGTGAAAAAAAACAGCATTTATGTGTGAAGTAAATATTTTTTGTTGACAAGGAAATGTTTTGAGTAGTTATTTATTTTTTTGGAGGGGGGTACGTACTTAAAATCTTCAAATTAGGACAGGAAAGGCGGGCTATCCTGCAGTTTACCAACCTATTCTAGCCAGATTGGAATAGTCGAAATTTATTCAGAGGTTCTGCCACAAAATAAAAATCAACACGGCCGGATTCAAACCGGTACCGCTTCTGATACGAGAATGCTAGCCCGGAGAGAAAAAAAAATTGAGTTATCTAACCCAAAGTTTTGATTACATTAATGAAAACTATTTATGTAAATTATATACAATTATATTTATTGTTATTTTTCAAAGTTAATGACTTTTTCGACCGTCGTTAAAGGAAATAAAAATTGGTGACTGTTTTAAAAAATCAATTTTTCATTTTGAGGTCCATAGAAAGAAAAACTTTTTTTTTTTTTTTTTAATAATTTATTTATTGATATTTACAACTGTATACACATATATACAACAAGTAAATTTGCTGTAGGTGACATAGTGACATGATAAAAACATGTGGAGAATCTACCCACTGATAGAACTCCAATAACATTTCTAGAGGAGAAGATCTCGAGGCCATCTTCTTTTCAGACGCCTAGGAGGATTATTAGGTAATGAAGGAGAAGCCAGGTTAGAAACAAGTGGATTTGGGTGGTTAAGAAGTTTATTATGGAAGGAACGGTATCTGGTTCTGGCCAAATCGGCAACATATGGAATATTGAGGTCCTGATGGATGACTTGATTTGTGACAAAGTAAGGAGCATTAAGGATTTTACGAAGGGTTTTGGACTGTAAGGATTGGATTCTGGAGGAATTTGATGGTTTAGTGGAGCCCCAAAGCTCAACTCCGTATGCCCAGATAGGCCTTATAATAGTCATGTAGATCAGTCTTTTGTAATGGATTGGCAATTTAGACCGTTTGTCTAGTAAATATGCAATAGTCGAAATCTACGAGCAGTTTCTTGTCTTTTTAGTCTTGTATGAGGATTCCATGTCAGTCGTTTGTCGAGATGTAGTCCTAAGTAACGGATCTGTTCGACAGGAATAAGTGGGGTATTATTAAAGGATATTGTAGGGGAAGAGGTCATGGGCTTACGTCGAAGGGTAAATGTGATTTGGTAGAAAGAAAAACTTGATTTAAAAAAGTTGTGCTTTATGGATTGCTAAATACTTAGGATGCTTTTACCAATTTTGTTTTTTCTTATTATTTTGTTTATATGTTCCATTCTTTTTTTAAGTGTTTTTTTTCTTGTTATTCTTTAATTGTTTCCCTATTATATATCTATATATACTATATACAGCTTTTCTTTTTTTCAATCATTAGCAAACATAAAATATAAATAATAATGTTTTTAAATAAAATAATTTTATATAGACATAATAATCTATCGTATTAATCATAATCTAAAAAATAAAAAAACTCAACAATTATCTACAAGAGAATAACTATAAGCATACATTCAGATACAGATAATTTTTATTTTTAGTTTATTTATTAATTATATTTACAATTGTATTTACATAATACATCTAGTAAGTTTGGTATAAGCTTATAATGGAGTTATACAGGCATATAGAGAAACTACCCATTGGTAGCACTCTAATAATATTTTTAGATTACAAGGTCTCGAGACCATTTTCTTTTCAGGCGCCTCGGAGGATTATCAGGAAGCAAGGTTAGAAACTAGTGGGTTTGGGTGGTAGGAAGTTTATAATGGAAGGATTGATACCTGGTTCGGAAATACAGATAATAAATCTAAAATTATAAACAAGTAAATATTAAAAAAATTAATACATATAAAATGTAATAGATTAAAATAATTGATAAACATAGTAATAAATATAGATATATAAAAAAGTAATAAATATTAAAAATAAATAAAATATACTTTTTATGCTGATATGATATCCTTATCTGTTTCCATGCAGGTGATTGTGGATGATTCACGGGGAGTCAAGAATTATATTTTCTCCCATTTTTGCTACGTCTAGTTCAACTATCTCCAGCACTTATTAGAAAATTATTTGAAGTAGAGTAAATTAGCTAAAATATGAGGCATAATCGAGTTGTTTACGATCAATAGTTCCAGTTTGTTCAACAGTTTTTAAAAAGCAACAATTTTTTTTCTTCAAAATAAAAAAAAAATAATATTTGATGAATTTATTTGGTAAATATGATGGGAACTACTACTGCTCACAAATGACGTTTAAATATCTATCAGATCTTAATTCAGGGGTAGAAGTATCAGTGATCATGATATTCGCAAAACAAAAAATTTTGATTTCTTTTTGTTTGAAAAAATTCTATTGCTTTATCAAGAACTATATTAGAAATTATTAAAAATACAGATTTCTGTTAGCACCCAAATTAAATCTAGTTGAATGCACTATAATGTAGTTGATAACATTCATCTTCGTAAGAGCAGCAATTTCCATGATATTCATCAAAATTAATTCACGAAGGAGGAACTCAAAAAACGAATTGGGAGTGGCTGCTCAACCTTGTTGAATTGTTAATGCAATTTTCAGTTATTGGAAAAACATTTTGCTTTTTAAAAAAAAAAAGTATCTCTAAAACTATTGAACGTAAATAACTCTATTAGGACTCATTTTTCAAAATATTTATTCTACCTTAAATAATATGCTATGATTTACTTTAGTGTTATAGATAGTTTTAAGGGTATAGAGCTGCGAATGAAAAATGTGGGAAAATGTTATATTTTCCACGAATGAAATAAATTTCTGGTGGCTTGTATTTTTTAAATACATGAAGTATTCAAAATTTTTACTCGAAAGAACTCAATAATGAATTTTTTTATAACTACTAGAACAGCCGAAATTTTTAATTGAGTCGTAAATTTTGACTCTTATAGACTGTAGGTAGTTTACAATAATTTTTTTTAAAAAAATGGGGGTGAAAAATAACTTATCATTTCTCCTCTTGGGAGTTGCATCGTGCGCGGCCATCCATGGTCTATGGTTGTGAGTTCGGACATTCTTACAAGCAGCAACATGACCAAAGAGGTTCCGGGATATAAGAAAGCATATGAAATTATAATTGATGAATGAAAGGTCAATTGAGGCATAAAACAACATATAAATCACATAATACAGTAGCATCATTAAAGTGATATTATATAACAACAAAAATAGTATTGCAAGTTTATTTTATACTGTATCTATAAAACTATTATTATTCATCTTTACTTTTATTTAGCTCATAAAAACAACTCTCTCTCTTTTTTATTTTCCTTAAAACTCTTTATTTCTTGCAGATAAAGTAAAACAGTTTATTGATTATGAGTTCATTCTTTACATAATCGTTAGATGTAAATTTCTCTCCCAAGTGGTCACACTAACTTCTTTTATTATTACGCACTATTTGATCGGACCATTACATCTTCAGCCGTGGTCGTGTTGCGCCTGAGTTAGCATTCGACGTAATGCGAGAGAAATCATTCCGTTTCAAAGTAATAGTGAAATTCATCGACTGACCATTTTGTATTACCAGAAACCGGATTTTCCTCCGATTACATCTTTTGTTCCTTAGTTTCAAATTCACCCGACCTCGACTAAAATCCTAATGATAAAAGGATACTATTTCTTTTTCTATTTTCGGAATTTTTAGCCCTCTTATATTACTTTGTTTATTAATTTTACATCAGTGTAAAATTTCGTCGTTTAGAACGGTCCTTCATTTTAGATCAATTTCTGCTTGAAATTTTGTCATTAATTTTTAAAAACCTTTCAACACGGTAAATATTGACCACTGCACCGTTCCCATGTACTGAGGGTCAGTATTACAGGACAGAATAAAAATGACGATAAATATATCTAAATTGCAATTAAATGTTTTACACTTTTCTTTTATCTTTAATCCTAATTTTATTCGCAAAAATATCAATCATCTTATAATATTGTAATATTAATATATTAATATGAAACATATTAAAAGGTTGTTGAAGTATTCATTGAATATTCATCGTTGACATACTTAAGTTATGACAAAGATTACAAACACGTACCTTTGCTAGCTTTTATAGATTTAATACTCTGGTCATACTCTGCTATTATAAAACTTTCTTGATAAACAGTATATCTGAGCAATACATTCAAACATTAGTACAAGAATATCCTCACGTGATCAGCAACTGCGATTAGAAACCTTGTTTTCAATCAGGTTGGGTAGGATAAAAAACAAAATAAAATAACAAATAAGGATTATTTGGTCATATGTTGTCATATATAAAGAATATAGTCAATTTACAAGATAGTATAGATTTAAAATTCTTAAACATAAACGAAATTTTGCAATATCTCAAGATGTATGTTCATCCAGAAAAGTATTTGCGCAGCGTGCTGATTGTTAGTGAAATAAAATCTACGCTTCCAGGGCGAGTGACGTCGGAAGGCGGGGTTTATTCCTTTCGTAGGCGTGGCATACACCATATTTGAGAGTTTCTACCGCATACTGAAGTGGCTAGGCATGGGAATTAAAAAAAGTTGAGAATTACTCAAAGCTTGCTCACATTTTGCTGTTAGTAATGTTTTTTTTTTAATTTCTATTAATCATTAATCCAGAAACATTTTTTTTTGTATCACACATCATATTTTAACATTTTTCTTAAAATAAGCTAATTTGTTATTTGTTCCTAGAAAACATTAATTGAAAAATTGACCAAGTTAATTCAATTTTATATCAATTCCTTACTTTTAGAACAGTAAAAAGTAAGGAATGAATATAATTAGTATATTTTTAGGGTAGTTAATATATACATTGAAATAAGTCTGAACGGAACAGAATAAGCACCACGAATTTCTAGATAACGGCTTGATAGAAATAAGATTTACTAAAACTTCTATTTTCTTCATATTTGCGATTAAATGAACGGTTTTACAGATAATTACATTAATGGGAGAAATCCCTATTAACTTAAACGTACATCACCACCCTTGAAGAATGGTGCCAAAACTGGAGGATTAAAATAAATTCCAATAAATCTCACCAAATCAAATTTATCCTTCGTCGCAAGCACATGACCTCCTGCCCCACAGTATCCTTTAATACCCCACTTATTCCTGTTGAACAGATCCGTTACTTAGGACTACAGCTGAACAAACGACGTACATGGAATACCCATACAAGACTGAAAAGATAGGAAACTGCTCGTCGATTCCGACCACTACAATATTTACTTGTCAACGGGTCTGAACTTCCAATCCATTACAAAAGACTGATCTACATGACTATAATAAGGCCTATCTAGGTATACGGAGTTGAGCTTAGGGGCTCCACTAAACCATCGAATTAATTTCGTATCCAATCTTTACAGTCCAAAATCCTTAACGCTCCCTACTTTGTCACAAATCAAATCATCCATCAGAAACTTTATGTTCCATGCGTTGCCGATTTTGCCAGATCCAGGTACCAATCCTTTCATGATAAACTTCTCCATCACCCAAACCCACTTGTTTCTAACCAGGCTTCTCCTTTATTAACTGATAACCCTCCTAGGCATCTAAAAATAAGGTGGCCCCGAGATATTCTTACCCTAGAAATGTTATTGGAGTTCTATCAATGGGTAGATTCTCCACATGTTTGTATCTTGCCATTTTATATCTTATAACAAATTTACTATTTGTATATATATATTTTTGTACAGTTGTAAATAACAATAAATAAATTACTAAAAAACTTTAACGTAAAGTTGCCTTCAAGGGCTGTTTATTTATTGTTTTTTGCTTGTACTTAAAAGATCTTTTTCTTTGGAACCAGTATATTTCTGTTTAACAAGTGAATTATTATTTTTTCTTTATCAATGTGATTTCTTTTTATAAATATAGTCGTGACTCAACAAATGCTTCAACTTTAAACATAGTGTTATCATAGATTGCGTTCAAATAACTATATAAAATTCATGCATTATGTATCATATTAATATACCATCTTATGAATAAAATGATACATGTAAATTTGTGTTTGAGGCACAGGAGGTGAATTGTAACGAAGCTGTGATAGGGTAAGCCGATAGGGTTTTGCTTGTCTCCAACTCAGGAATATTATTTTAATCAGAAAATGTTTAAAATTTAAAACAGTTTATGGAATTTTTTTTGAAATTTTAACAATTCATGATTTCCATTATAATATAATATCCGTTAGAGTCAATGTCCCTTTGAAATGCTTTTTCCTGCAACCCACGACTTTGATTTCGTTATCAGCTGTTATGAGAATGTTGCATCAGAGGGCACTCCTAGGCCGCTTAAAGTGTTCGCTCCAGGTTGATAGTTATAAAACGGCATATTTATAAATGGATGTAAAAACAACAAAAACAAGGAATGTAAACTATGTATTCAATGAGAATATTTACTTTTTGAATGATAAAATTATTTTTTCTGCACATTATCTATAAATTAGTGGGGAACTTGGGGACAGTTTCAATCAACCTATCTCTCTTCGTTTTAGATTTTTTTCATATGATTTAGAGACCGAATTTTTAGATACCCAGTCTTATCGCGCATCTACAGCGCAAATAAACCATTAATAATTTAAGCTTTATAGGTGGCATTGTTTTAGAGATATATTGACCAACGGGACAATGAGTGAATGGTTACAATCACATACAACACGGTTTTTTTACATATATAATGCAAGAGGGGTAGCTCAATGAGTAAGGTCTTGTGTTACTAACTGTAGGAACCTGGGGTTCGATTCCGGATGTAGCAGATAACAATTTTTTTTCTGTTACTGTAGACGTAGGTAAAGCCTGTGGTAGCCTAATTCATAGTGCAAAAAAATTTGAGACTAAATAATATAGTGCTGAACACATACATTTTCAAAAATTCCAAACAGTATTGGAAAAAAAAATACAATGCTGAATGCAAATCTCAATGCAAATATCGATTTTTTTTTGTTATAGAAATATTAATTTTACTTTTAATAAGCAGATTTTTATGATATATATATAAATTACTTTGAGTTTATTCTTTTTAGCATTTTGGACTGGAAAAACCAAATAACTTAAAACTAGAAAATTTTACTTAATGTGATTCATCTCCCAGCCAACTATATAATCCATCATCTGACCGTCCTTATAATTTTTTATTGAATCTGGACGATTAATATAAAATCATTGTGAATAAAACTATCTACTTTTATCTTACATATTTATTGTAAATTACTTATTAAAAATATTCATGTTAGACTGTTACGCGATTAGTATTACTTGATATGTTTAAAGATTGAAATACCAGATTCCATTAATAATGGAATTTTCCCATGTATAATGGGAATTTTAAATACAATTGGATTTACCCTTCCTGTGCCGTAAAGATTCTGCATTGTTTTTTCTCACTCAGGCTAGGGAACGTAGAAGGAGAGTGTGGGACTAGAAAAAAAAAACACTGAGAGCAAACATATTTTGTTTATTGGTTACAATTCCTTTTATTTAAAGGTTAGCGAAAGTAAAAATTGACTATTGTCGTCACAATCAAGGAAACACAAAACCATTTATTTTTTAAATTCAGTTGTTTATGAGTTTTTATCACTCTCAATTATCTTATTTGATTTTATATCTTAGATATTATTTTTTTTAAATCTTTAGTTTACTTTAGGTGTATCGAATGTTTGTATAAATATTCATAATTTTGAAAATTAGTTTTCAACTCGGAAAATATTTCTTCTTTCCTCAGCTCTAATTAAATTATATAATTTTTTTCACACTTTATATTAATCTTTTTTTTTGTTACTATTTACTATGACATATAGTAAATTATTTAAAACAAACAAAACTAATGGTTCTTTAGTGGGAGCTATTTAATAAATTCGTCATTTAAGCTTTGCTACCCTAAGAAATAGAATACATTTCAAATGTCGTGTTGCTGAGCGTGGCACACCAGTGTTGGATGGAAAAAGGAAAAAGTTTTACTTCTGATTTTCAGCTTCTAAGTTCAGTTGAAAAATAACCCTGGGTTTTCTTTTATTTTTGATTCTCCTGCTGTTTAAGATGGCTTCTTCTCGAAGTGAAAAAGATGAGAGTAATTCTATTAGTAGTAGAGTTCAAATTCTATTATAAGAATATTAATTTCGAATCAAAAATAATTTTAAAATGTAATTTGGATTTATTTTGGAATGAAATACAAATTTCTTTTATGATATTTTTTACTCTACTTTTATTTCAAGAGATAATTAAAACTAACTTTGAAAAAAACATAGCCCGGTTCTACTTCACATCCATTCTAATCCTATTCCTAGA
>NW_027110201.1:123250-181080 GCF_000696795.3 Halyomorpha halys
ATAAAAATAAAAAAAAACTTTGAAAAAAGAAAAAAATGTATTTTCTATTGAATTTTTAAAGAAAAATCATTTGTTTAAATTTAAATCTCAGGTACATTTGTTTAGGCATCAGATATTGATTTCCATGTGTTTATAATGAATTATTTGAGAGTGGTGCAGTGTCCCTGCGTACTCATAAAGTTTTCTCCACTGTTAGGTTAAAATAATAATAATACAAAATATTAGATAACAACACAGTGTAAACTAACGCTTTTCATTTTATTTATACTCCTATAGAACTGTGAAAAATGTAGAATATAAAAAAAATTTCAAACTTCGGTGCACTTTAGAAGGTAACTTCAGTTTCCTAAAACCTTTTTTTAAGTAGGCTGTTCTCATAGAGACACAATGTTCCCAAAATATTATTTGGACTAAAGGACTTTAAAACGTATTTTCAACTGAGTACTCAGATTTGAATATTTTCACCAACTCAATACTTATCCTTACTCTAATTTTAAATGTAGGTATGATAGTACCTTTAAAGTAAATCATAACCTAGCCTACTCATCTCTCTTTGAAGGTGGCCACGGGACCTTCTAATTTAAATTAATGTTTGAAGTACCACCAATGGGTGGTTCCTTCCCAAGATTTTCAAGTGTATATGAAACATACTACAATATTTACTACTACAGTAAATTATTTTGTACAGTTGTAAATTACATTAAATAAATAATTAAAAAAAAAAATGTAAGTTAGTGAAAGTAAAATTCAACTAAGTTTTAAAATGACCGGTTTTATCATATGCAAGTTTATTTTTTATAAAAACACTATTAAAAAAATTTAATTATGAATAAAATATCATAAGTGAGGCTGACTCACGACTATAGTTAAACAGAAAATAATTATCTGCCACAGCCGGATTCGAACCGGGTCCTTGGAGTTAGTAGCACAGTGCCTTACCCCTTAGCAACCCGCTTCCAAATATTCTTCTATAATATAATAAAATTAGTTGAACGATGAAAAACGCACAATTTACTTCGAAAATTCAATGAAATTTCTTTTTTCAGAGTTACTTTAAATTAGCTCTAAAAATAAAAGTAGAATAAAATATATCATAAAAGAAATTTTTATTCTACACCAAAATAAATCTAAATTATGCAAATACATTGTTAATGAATTTAACATTATTTTTGATTCGAAATTAATATTTTTATAATAGAATTTGAACTTTAGGATTACTCTCACTCTTTTACTTCGAGAAGAAGCCATCTAGTAGAAAAAGTTTGCAACACTTTCAAAAGATAATAACAGCAGAAGAATCAAAATTAAATTATGAATAAAATATCTTTTATTTCAGAAATATAATTTAATCATCTTTAATTACAATATTGAATTTGAAAGGTCTTTTTTAATATTAATATGATTTGAAGGCTATAAATTAATATATTACTCATTTTCAATATATTTTGCAACTAGAAGCGAGAAACTAGAGTTAATTAATTAATAGTAATTAATGGAGTACTAGTACTGTTATTTGGTGGGGGGAACCACGTTCGGCAAGTGGGCCTAGTGGTCCCTTTTTTGATGGGGAGTGTCAAGATTCATTCTTGGGAACCGCCGAAAAATGAATGTTTAACTGCCTCAGGTTGGAATCGAACCCACTACGTTCCGAACTTAGCGCACTGGAACCTGCGCCCCAACCCGCACGGCCGTCACGTCCCTGATTAATGGATTAGGTTGTCAGTTGGAATCTACACGTTCTGGAATGTTCTACACGTTGCTAGTTTGAAAAGAACATATATAAATATTAAACATAACAAATTAATATTTAATATAGTGAATATTAATATTTCCTATCAAGACAAATAAATATGTAATTATTCCTTCGTAAACATGCACTAAATAAATGACTTGATAAATCGCTGGTGTTTAGTCAAGGTGAATAAAAACATGCATTTATAATATTAATAAGCTATTACTCAGTGTATAATTTTCTTCCTCGTAATAAATACAATTATTACGAATTATATATTAAAAAATCACTCCCATAAATTACCTTAATTAAATTAAATCTGTATCACTGCAATCCACGAAGTGTCAGAGATTAGATGAAGGGGTGCTGATTTGGCCAGAATCTCGCCGCTCTACCGCCAGAGTTTTTCCCAAGTAAGGGTACCCACTTCGTGAGGCTCCCGAAACCACAAAGCTGACTCACGACTATAGTGAAACAGAAAATAATTATCTGCCACAGCCGGTTTCGAACGCGGGTCATTGGAGTTAGTAGCACAGTGCCTTACCACTTAGCAACCAGCTTCCAAATATTCTTCTATAATATAATAAAATTAGTTGAACGATGAAAAACGCATAATTTACTTCGAAAATTCAATGAAATTTCATTTTTCAAAGTTACTTTAAATTAGCTCTAAAAATAAAAGTAGAATAAAATATATCATAAAAGAAATTTTTATTCTACACCAAAATAAATCTAAATTATGCAAATACATTGTTAATGAATTTAACATTATTTTTGATTCGAAATTAATATTTTTATAATAGAATTTGAACTTTAGGATTACTCTCACTCTTTTACTTCGAGAAGAAGCCATCTAGTAGTAAAAGTTTGCAACACTTTCAAATATAATAACAGCAGAAGAATCAAAAATAATAGAAAAGCCATCCGCTGCTACGCTATAAATAAATTAATTTAAAAAATAAACTTGTAAAGGAAATAATCATATACTTCCTAAGGGACGGAATTGTATTGCATTTCTAAATAGTAATGTTTGGATTGTTAGTGAAATTAACATATATAATTAATTAATCTTGGTGCAGTAGTCGGGGCCTTCCACAACCGAACCAAAGTCAAGACTTTTCTGAATTGATTTATTATCTTAAGCTCATTGTGTAATTACTTAATGGTTGGGAACCATAGATAAAATATGGAGTTGATTGTTAGAAACTTTGTAAGATTTCTTTCATTTTTGAATAAAATTGGTAAAGAAAATATTTATTTTCTATTCCTTTGAAAACTTGCATTTCAGTATTGTTTTTGTGGAATGTTGAATAAAAATTCAAACTAATTTTATATTTTTTTACACTTTAAAAGTAAACAAGTAAAAAGTAAGTTAACTTAGTAGTAATTGTAAACTATTTTCTTACAATGAAGTCTGAGAGTTTGAAATGATTATTATTAATTATTAGTAATAAAATTATATATATGTGTTATATATATAATTAAGCACATTAGTCTCGTGGCTGCACCGCAGTCGGGTAAACAGAAATTAATTTATCATGGGAAAGATAGTCACCATCTTAATGAAATACATACCACAAATTACATTTGATGTTTTGAATAATCAAAGCCGTTTGTTTCGGTGACACAGCCCAATGGACGCTATAACCACAAACTGCGCTATCAAACCGCAAGGTTGTATATTAGTTATAATTGATTACTAAACAATCATCTTGTTTGGCGAAGTGGATTTAAAGGAAGGATAATTCAAATATATTTTAAAACTTACAGATGATATTTAAATTCGCTTTATAAATAATTATAATTTAATTATTAGAAGAAGTTGTAGCAGGATGAATTTATAATTGAATTAATGATAAATGATTCCATGAATAATTTAAAATAGCAATAATTTTCAAATCCTGTTTTATGCTGTTTCAAATACTCGCTCCATTCTGACATTCTTATTAAATGTTCAAACCAACTCGAGCATTTTGTTATATACTTTAAGATTTTGTTTTCGGCTTTTCATTTCAGTTTTCATCAATCCATTATAGATATTCTTGTTAGTGCGTTTCCTTCTAAAATTAGCAATTATGTTACAGATTCCTTCACCTTATAAAGTCAAGTTAAGAGTCAAAATACGCAATATTATGATTTTAAAAATATCTTCTTCGGTTTTGGCAAGACCATGGATAGAAATCAAGGCCACTATGAAAAAATTTGCCAAGGCCACGCTAAAACCTATAGGAAAACTAAAAAAAAAAAATATGTAATTGTTTGACCATATTTTTCTGAATATGAAGGGGACCGTGAGCGGTGTGGTAAAAAAAGGAACGAACGATAATTAGCAACATTTTTTTTTTTTTAGAATTTTTGAATACGAATTCAATTTTTATTTTATTTATCTACTCTACTTGAAGGGACTACATTTTTTGAATATGAAGGACATGGTTAGGGGTGCGGTCAAAAATAGTTAACTATTTATTTGTCCACTTTGCCAGTGCAGGAAGGAGTGGCTTATTTTGTTTAACAATTGACTTGTTGACTCGCTCCCTGGCTTTAATAGCAAATGTCGATAAATAAATTGTTGTTAACTATTTTCGTAAATTTTTGGCTGCACCCCCGACCATCTCCTTCACATTTAAAAAAAATATAGTCGCTTTAAGTAAAGCAGATAAAAAAAAATATTTTGAATAAAGTATAAAATTAGTTTAAATTTTTATTCAACATTCCACAAAAACAAAACTAAAATACAAGTTTTCAAAGAAACACTGTTTAAAAGAAAGCCTAAGATTCATTAGAAAATAAATATTTTCCTTACCAATCGTATTATTTTATTTAAAAATGAAAGAAATCTTACAAAGCTTCTAACGATCAATTCCATATTTTACCTATGGTCACCAACCATTAATTACTAATATGCTTAAGTACTGTTATACTAGATCAATTTTAATTTTGAGACAAAAGATTCTTTTTTTAATTGTTTAAATATTGGCTTTTTATTGCCCTCAAGCCTAGCTAATGGAATTCCTTACCCATCTGCATTCGTAAGATCTCATTTAAACATTTTTCTTTAATATCTTTATTGAAATTTACAACTGTATATTATATAATACATTCAGTAAATTTTATCTTAGTTAAAATGGAGTGTTACAGGCGTGTAGAGCAACTACACGGAGCAACCACACGGTAGCACTCTAATGACATTTTACATTAGCAGGTCTCGTGTCCATCTTCTTTTCAGGCGCCTCGGAGGATTGTCAGGAATGGAAGAGGATGCAAGGTTAGAAACTAGGGGGTTTGAGTGGTTAGGGAGTTTATAATGGAAGGAGTGATATCTGGTTCGTGCTAGATCGGTTACATAGGGAACATTATTATTTAAACATCAATTATTTTTCCACCTACCTGTCTGTCTGCCTCATATATGTAAGAATGAAGTTAAATTCATGTTTATATTCATTTCACTATAATTATTATTATCTAATTGTCATTAGTATTATTGCTTGTTTAAGTGACAATATTATTTCTTGTGGTAGCACAGGTAACCTGGAGGGTGTAACCCAACCTCACGTTGCTACGACCTATGAATGGTGTAGCGACGGTCCAAACACTTAGGGGCCCATTTGGTACTGTTCTTCCCGTCTACTTCAACTCTGATTCAAGAAAAATCACATCTCCGTTTAGTTCACGGGACCTGCTTAATCCGTATTCAGGAGGCACGCGAGGATATATTTCTTTCCTGGAGGAGACCGTCCATGGACCGAACCTCCAGAAGGCCAATGGATATCCTGAAAGACAACAATGATGTTTCTGTTTAAACTATGAGGTGTAGGGTCATAACGTACTGACCACGCTTGGCGGTCAAATTCGATTACCTATTCCAAGTGCACGAAGGAGTATTGACATATATCTGTTTTGAAATTTTGAATTTTCATTTAATTTTTTGTGTTTTATTTTATAATTTTAGTACAACTACAACAGTACAACTAATTTAGTACAACAGTACAACTACAATGTATATGAGTTGAGCTTTGGGGCTCCAGTAGACCATCAAATTTCTCTCGTATCCAATCCTTACAGTCAAAATCATTTGTTAAATCCTTAATGCTCCTTGCTTTATCACAAATCAAGTCATCTATCAGGACCTCAATGTTCCATATGTTGCCGATTTGGCCAGAACCAGACCAGTGGCAACTTTTCTGTATGTTAGATCCACTTTTTTTGTGTCATAAGCGTATATTTTTGCTAACTTGAAATGTAATTTAATTTTTTTATCTACTACAATGTATAAGTTGTTGTACTATTTGTTCATAACTATATATAATTATAATTAATTCTGTATATACGGCTTATCTGCCTACATAAAAAACAACAGCAATAATTATTGAAAGGACCAAAAAACTCACATCCAGGGGAATTGAAAGAACGTGGATAATTAATAAATTTTAATCCATATGAAACATTCTGAAACTATTGGTTGAAAGTTTTGTCTTCTACAATCGTTTCAAAGTCCATGCTACACGGAATTCGACCCCAGACATTGCTTGCAATTGACGATCAAATTGGCCTGGCGATCAACCGTTTGATTTGTTGGCCACCTCTGTCATACAGATTATACCACGGAAATGGATGAGACAGTAACTACCCTGGTTATCGCTGGGACTGTCACTCATGAAATGAGTCTTTAAAATGAGCTCATTTCCATACGCAATATCCTACGTAATCTGTACCTCATCGCGTCAATACGACGTGATGAAGAACAATACCCTTTCCATTGATATACTTTGTGTGATTACGATATTCGAACTGTCATTAATATAATTTTCAATTTCATTGTTTTCTGAGTCATATATGTAGTAGCCATTGTTTCTGTTAATGACTAGCTATGACCTTGTAGTTTGTAATGAAGTTGTTAGTAGTGAGTGGATAATAATTTGTCAATATGAATGACTACGAACATTTTGGAGATAATGCGAATTCCCAGAGATATAGGTAGAAAATTCTGTCATTCTATTCGAGTATTTTTTATTAAAAAATTAAAAAAAGTATGTGTCAGTAAATTAAAAAGTATTTGTAAATGGATGGATTTTCTCAGTAGTACTCCACTTTGGGACCATTCCAAATTTTGAATGATCGGATTTCAGATTTTTCTCCGTAATCCACCTGTCTTGATCAATCTGAACTCCATCTTTAGTTTACTGTCATTCCGAATGACCGTACATAGGTCTCTTAAAGTATTTTATGGTGGACTGAAAAATATCTCTTCCTAGCATAGACTCTTGTTTGGTAAGGTTCTGACTTCAACTGAATAGGATCCGTTAAGAGATTGTTCACTAATTGAGAAAACATAGCGAGTAGAATACGATTGTTGTGATCTAATTAAATAGTAATAATTATATTACCATTAATGAATTTAGATAATAGTTTACTTAAAAAATATATAAATAAAAGAGAACCTATTAATACGTAAGTTTACTAATAAACATAATTCATTAATGAAAAGATAGGTTACGATATAAATTATAAGTTATAATTGAAAGCATTTGACCATAGTCATAATATGTAAGTACTAGTAAAGTACGTATAAGTATGTAACAAGTTTTTGATTGAAGGTCAGACATTTTTTTTTTGTGTGTGTACTTCAGATTATTCTCTTATTAAATGTTAATAATAGAATTGATTTTAATTACGACAACATGTTCTACAACTAAGGTCATCTGGAAAATTATCTGTATAATCTGGATATCTCTGCCCACCATGTGAACGTTTAGACAGGAATTTGACTTTCGCTAGTGAGTCACAATATTTCCTGGGGAACTACGTTTTACTCAGTAACCCTAGGAGCATAGTCATACACATTTGACGCTACTCTACGAAATTGTCTCGACCCTCACTACAAGGGTACAAGTCTATACTATAAGTGCATTAAGGAGTGAATATTGAAACGCAGTTTATCCTAGAATCTCGTCCAGTAGATGCGTGTATTTAATTTTATTTAAATTTATTTTTTGATAAGTTCTGCTATCTACTATTAGCAACTTAATTACAATGTTTGATTCGAAAATCGCAAATTTTTTTCTAGGTGAATTAACTAGAAAAAAGTTGATCGAAATTAGATTGTTGTGTAATATGCTAATAAGGTGAAATAATAAAAATAAAGAAAATAAAATACTGACGGTCAAAATTCTGAAAGGATATTTGATATTTTCCGTCCGATACTTTGTTACGATACTAGAACGAAGTTTTTTGTAACTCTCGTCCAGTAAACGCGTATATTTTATTAGTAATGAATAATTAGCGATCACAATAAATTGTGATGCTGAACAGCTTTTACTGCTTTCATTGACAATCAAAAGTCTAAAATCCCCAAATAACGTTTAAATATCAATATTTTGTATGATGTTGCATATTATAACATCCATATTTGGTTTTTTATAATATACTTTACGGAATATCGATATTTTATTCTAGGTATTATTGTTTCCGAATTTTCAAAAAGATTAATCAACTTAATTCTTTCTAAATTTAGTAGGAAGTCCATGAACATATTATATAAATGAATTAAGCGGCAAATCTATGAAGTTTACGTTTTTATTATAATTTTACCACTCAAAACGTAAAATGATAATTTTTAAGTAATTAAAACAGTTTAATGATAATAGTTCAGTAAAAAGTTCTATAACATTTGTCGGATAAATTACTAAAATGAATTAATAAATTAAATATACCCAAAACATAGATTTATAAACATATTTGAAAAAAATATAACCATCTGAACAACCATATATTTATTATTTTAATTTTATTATTATTCTATTAATAATAATCCATATTTTGGAATATTAATACTTCTATGTCAATATATATAGTTGATAACCAATGTCAATGTATAGATTTTACATTTCATATTCCATCTTTGTTATGGGAACCTGAAATGTGCATGGTTCGAAATCTGTGCCTCTGCTAAAGGGCCCTATCATCACTACACTTTTTTAGGGTCAGGAAAAAGTGTAGCGTTGTCAATATGCAATGTTCCTATGTCTAACTCTTGTTACAAAAATTAAGGTGTATTCGCGTTGCCGAAAACGCTTTTGTAGCGTCCTAATATTCGCCTAGCCTGAGTGAATATAGCTTACTACAAAATGTTGACAGAGACTGTATAAAAGATATGTTTAATCAATTTTCAATAACTCTCAAGATGGTATAAATATAAGGCAAAATATTTTTAATCCTAAATTTTTAGGGAGAGTCAAATTGAACGAAAGAAAAAACAATGTAAAATATTACAAGAAGAAAAAACATATGTGTGCATTAATAATATAAAATTCATTTCAATTGCAAATGTTTTTAAATTAATAAAGAAACAAAACCATTGCATAACCACTGATGAGCTATTTTTAGATTTACTAAAAATAAATGTATCGCCATCTACGATTGGCTCTTTGATAATAATGAACTAGATCTGATGAAAAAGTGAAAAAAAAATCATAGATAGGAAAAGAATGGTTGTTAATTTTAACAAAGAAGTTATTTAAAGATATTAGGTAAACAAAAATTAAAATGTTTTATTTGTGTTATATCCGCAATACCTTAGGGTTTAGGATGGAGGCTCCTTCACATACATAAATAAATGACCAAGTACATCTAATTGACTGAATAAAATCTAAAATTCATATAAAAACCACTAAAAATGAAAGAAAGCTCTTTAAAAAGATTGCTCGAGAGAAAACACTCTTTTGTTACGCCAACTCGAGTCTTACTGCACATTACAGCGTAAGAAAACAGTTATGGCACATAGCTACATAATTATTTGATTATACGGTTACTGCTCTCTTCCTATGGGTACCATCGTTTGTACTTTACTGTTACCAGGAATAACAAAACCTCTCCGACAAACAAACCCTTGAAAAATGTCTATAATAAAAATGTTTCTCAAACCCTTCAACCTACTTGAATATCCATCCTCCTATTTTCCTCCTGCACATTATCGGCAAAATCCTAGGAACATTCCTATTAAAACGCCTCCATCCATCTCTTGATTCAGATCATGTTATTCCTGACCACCAGTTTGGATTAAGAACATCTCGTCAAATCCCATCAAAATGGGTCATAAGTACTATATAGCCTGGTAAAGAATTTAATTATATTTTGGATATGCAGCTATAATGTTTCAGGAGAAGCATAGTTTCGAGTTATTTAAATAACAAAATTAATTTTTTTAACTTAAATTAGGTATTTTCTTCTAGCCCAGACTAATTTCCCGTCTACAAAATTAGAGGAATCCAAAAACAAAGTATTTAGTTTTATATAGAAGTATAGATAGATAAAAAGAAGAGAGGTTTCCATAGGCACTTGCATTGAATATTTTTAAAAAAATATTTTGGTTCCAAAGAGAATACACCGTTAACTTCGCTATTACTGATTAAATTTAGGTAATTTTTGTCTGGCAGAAAAATTACTAAGTTCTTTTCAACAAACATTCCTATTTTATTGATTTTACTGATTGATTTAACGATTGCAAAAAGTCATTACTTTTTTTGTAGATCTTACACTTGTTATTCTCCTTATTGATATCTCTCTTACGTATTTACTTTCCTTATAACTTATTTTTCATGGTTTTTAATATCTTGGATTGTGATCTTTATATAGCGAACTAATCTAAAAATACAACATTATATACGTTATAGACTTGTGGATTAATGATGTATGTATGAAATGAATTCCATGGATAAAAGGTCCGAATGTCGATGGCCAACTTCACAGATCTGGCCAAATCGGCAACGTATGGAACATAAAGTTTCTGATGGATGATTTGATTTGTGACAAAGTAGGGAGCGTTAAGGATTGTGGACTGTAAAGATTGAATACGAGATTAATTCGATGGTTTAGTGGAGCCCCAAAGCTCAACTCCGTATGCCCAGATAGGTCTTATTATAGTGATGTAGATCAGTCTTTTGTAATGGATTGGAAGTTTGGACCGTTTGTCTAGTAAATGTCGTAATAGTCGGAATCGACGAGCAGTTTCCTGTCTCTTCAGTATTGTATGAGAATTCCATGTCAGTCGTTTGTCCAGATTTAGTCCTAAGTAACGGATCTGTTCAACAGGAATAAGTGGGGTATTATTAAAAGATACTATAGTTACGTAAACTTAAATAGAATATGTACTAAGAGGAAATCTAGGGATCGTAAAAAAATACACATTACAATACAAAGGAAATACACCTATTGAGCTAGGCTATTCATATTCACAGACAAAAACACACACACTAACAAAATTTTACGAGGGTTGGTTATTTGGACTCAGAGGGTCATTAATACACGCATATCCGTTTAAAACTCAGTTTTGTAATTTTTTACGATCTTATTACTTCCTCTTGCTATTCGGTCGCCATATATATTAGACCAGTAGTAGCATATCACACATCAAATATTTAAAAAAGACTAACAATATAGAGGCATTACATCACTATACGACAGTTCAACATTTACTAAAAGTCCATCAGTTGATGTGATATTAATTATGCAAGCAAAGCCACAAGAGTAATATAGAACCTTGGGCAGTTCTTGTTTACATGTTGATCTTAGCCAAGCTTGATCCCAAGTTGATCGTTGGTTTGATTTAATGTCCATATTTCATTTATATAATTGCTGTTTAAGCTCGGGGGCAGGTCACGAAACGCGAATAGTGAAAGTTGTAATCTTGCTATAGTGGACAAGAAAATTATAATTACATAAAATTTCTGCAAAGTTTATAACCCGACCATGTTAAAGTGATCTTATTTTTATATTCATATACTAATGATACTTTTAAGGATCCTCTATAATTATAACTTTTATTTTTAGATCTGTAATCAGACCAGTTTAGTATTAATTTCTCGCCAATAAATAATTTCTGATTTAATTTAAGGTGCGAAATATCAAATGAGGTGGTTGCTTCCAAATAGGCACAATGAAATAAAAACAAGGTTTTATGAAGGGGACCGCTAAATTACTGAATTTCCTTATATAGTACGCGGAATCCTCTCTCTGGAACCTCAGCTACATATCTTAACATACTAACCTTTACATGTTTACAATTGCAAACCGATCCCCCACCATTGACTCCATGATATATATCAAGGACATCCTAATACACTCATAAATAGTATGACTATAACACGGAGGCCCGCCAACTTCCGTAAAATACTGAAAGGAGTTAGCTCTGTAGATCTGTTATCTTTTTATTTATTTTTTTTCATGGGGAACTCAAAAACAGGGTCTTAAGTACAACGAACGTTTCAGTCATGCACATCCGTACTAAATTTAGTAACTTCTTTGGTATTCCTGTTCAATCAAAATACTATACAGCTCCTTGCGGTCAATGGAATCGTAAGCCTTTTTGAAATCAATGTGAAGCTGATGAACTACCTCGTTGTATTCTAACTTTTTCTTTAATATTTAACGTAAGGAAAAAAATTATCAATTTTATCCAGACACACAATGAGACAAATGATTTTGCCTAAAACCACATTATTTGACTAGTTAAATTATTGTAAATATTTTGTATCATTCAGGAAGGACTGAGATTTTTCGATAGTTAACCCAACCCGCCCTCGGGCCTTTTTTGCAAATTGAAATAAGTAGAGACTCCCTTCATTCCTCAGGCACTTTCTCAATTGCAGTTTTGTCACATATCTTGATTAGTTCACTAGAAATATTTTAGTTTCAGCTGCTTAATAAGATTTTAAATTTCTAATGGGTACTTCGACTTCCTCCTAACTCCTAACTTTTATCAGCGGCACTTTGGTATTCAGTAGGAGGAGATTAAAAATAAGTTCCTGCATTCAGTACATAAAAGTGTATCTTAAACTTATCCAATGTATTTACCGGATTAGCTAAAATATTGTTATTTTTATCTTTTATTTCTGTCTCGACGGAGCCCCAAAATTTCCACCATCGGTTAATACCTTTGTACATTATATTCCTGTTATTTTCTTTTTAAGATATGATCTTTTTTTTATTTCTTAGGAATTTCTAAGTCTCATTCTTTAAGGCCTGGAAATAAGTTAGGTTGTTTTCGCTAGGACTATATGGGTTTTTAACTTGGCCGATTTTTCTTTTTTTGCACATTTTAATACAGCCTTCATCGAACCGGCGCTTGTTCTTGTTACTTTCCCTTTTCCGTAGACACAAATTACCGACCTCTTTAATATTATCTCTGATTCTTACCCAAAAATTCTCAATATCTTCGCGATCCTCATCCAAAGGTTCTAAGGCTTCAAATTTATTTAGCTATAATTTTTTCATGATCTACCATTCTCCATTGCGAGGAGATCTCATGTTAATTATACTATTTTGCTATTTATGTTGTTCCGAGACATGATCGATTAGATTTCGGGTTTGTGAAACCGGTGATGTACAGGTATATTTGTGAATTTCATTATGTTTAAACTTAGTATTTTTGATTACTAGGTTTTTCGAGATGGTCAAGTTTATTTGTCGTATTTAATTATCGTTACTATACATAAATTATCTAGTAAATTTTCTTTATCGATTGTTGGATAATATACTTCTTCTCTTCCAATCTTTGCGTTCGGATCTCCTAATATCATTTTTTTACAGTTTCGCGGTAATTTATCGTAAACCTCTCCAATTTATCATAGAATTCGCATTTATTCTCATTATAGGATAATGTCTCCGGTCAAAGAAAAAAAATGATTATCAGCGCGATTGAAACCCACGTCCCACAACTGTATTGTACACCGGCTATATTATTATAAATACAGTTTTTTTTTTTAATGCAAGACTAGTTATTTATATAACCAGTTCCCTCATCAGTGAGCAACTAGTAGCCGTTGAGGAAGAAAACCCTTGACGCTTAAGAATGATCCATTGCGCCTTTTATAAAATTAAGTTCTTTTCCAGTCAAATGAATATTAATAATTATAATACTGCAGCTAGGCCAGCAGTCATGCAGTCACGTTTTGAGCTGATACTCAACTGTCCATTAAGACATGTTGGAAGCTTAACCCCGGAACACTTTGTATTAATAATTGTATAGGGGTATTCATATGTCAAATGTAAAAAGTTTTAAGAAGCTAAGGAAGCTAGTATAGGATTGTGAGCAGCCCAATTATAGTTCATGTTATATGTTAAAAGCAGCTCCTAGCGGATTTTCTGGGCAACTTGTTTTGTAACCTTGTTATCTTCACGAAATAATAAAATTTCCTACAGCTTTGTCACATCATCTTACTTGTTTCGTGTTTCCTCTCCTAGTTTTTCCCCTATTACTTTATTAGACTTTAAAATAGTCTAAAACCAAAACATCACGAATTATGATTAACAATATATCAAAACGACAACATTCAAAATGGTGTGAAGCTCAGCTGGTCTATTGCGTGACGTCATTATCTATTTAGCAGACCTATTAACAGACTCTCAACCTTGTTAAATTTTATGTCGTTTTAACATGCTAAAAGAAGAAAATATTTCTAAATTCAACATAAATATTATTTTTATATATAATTTGAATTTTTGACTTAACCTGCTTATTTTATTATAACTCCACTCCTACGTTTCGGCTCTTCCGGCCATTCTCAAGGATAAATATCGACTAACAATTTCTATTACACACTTAACATTAAAAATTACTTCCAAAAACATTCTGTATTAGAAATTATTTTTAATATCACATCTCAAATGCTAAAAAGTAGCAGGTTATTCTGTTTTTTGTTTTTTTTTGTGAAATTATATTTTAGTCTATCAACTTATAAACCATAGTTAAATTAGGTAAAACACTATGCACATCCAATTAACTTTTATCATATTGTGTCAAATTACCTATTTCTATTCTAAATAATTTACTATCGCTCGCTTTACCTACAATACATTGTATAAATCTGCCTCACATATCAGGTTTGGTGTATTCTAATTTATAATAGAATATAGGTTTGGAATAATTAATTTAGTCTTTATTAAAATGGTTATTGATTATCTGCGGTGGCACTGCGGTAAGGCACGATGCTGCTAACCCCAAGCTATTTAAGAAATTCGGTATTTAAGCTCTGCTACACTATTTAAATGGTTATCAGATATAGCTTATATTAAAGAAATAACTTATATTTCAAAGTGTCGTGTAGCTGAGTGTGGAATAGAAACCACCAGTGGTAGTGGAATAGAAAATGAAAAAGGTTAAGTTCTGATTTGTAGGTTCAAAGTTCAATTAAAAAATAACTATGGGTTTTCTGTTATTTTTGATTCTCCTGCTGTTTAAGATGACTTTTTCTAGAAGTGAAAAAGGTGAGAGTAATTCTAAATTTCAAATTCTATTATAAAAATATTAATTTCGAATCTAAAATAATTTTAAATACATTAAAAATTTAGATTTATTTCGGTATAGAACACAAATTTCTTTTATAATATTTTTTACTATCTTTTATTTCAAGGGATAATTTAAACTAAATTTGAAAAAAAAATTGTATTTTTAATTGTGATTTCAATGCTGTTGATATGTATTTATCATTCAATTTTTAAAGAAAAATAATTTTTTTCCATTTAATTTTATTTATTTATAGAAGTCTATTTGAGAGTGGGTAGCTAAATGGTAAGTCACTGTGCTACTAATAATAATAAAATAATATAATATCGCTTTTCTGTTATTTTTGATTCTCTCGCTATTATCTTTTGAACGTGTTTCAAACTTTTACTACTATATGGCTTTTCGAAGTAAAAGGGTGAGAGAAATCCTGAAGTTCAAATTCTATTATAAAAATATTAATTTTGAATCAAAAATAATTTTAAATACATTAAAAATTTATATGTATAATTCAGATTTATTTTAGTAAACAACACAAATTTCTTTTATAATATTTTTTACTCTACTTTTATTTCAAGAGATAATTTAAACTAACTTTGAAAAAGAATAATTTTTCATTGAATTTTCAAAGAAAAATTTTTTTTTTTTACAACTAATTTTACTTTTTAAAGAAGTGGGTAGCTGAGTGGTAAGCCACTGTGCTACTAACTCCAAGGACCGGGGTTCGAATCCGGCTGGGCAGAAAATTGTTTTCTGTTTCACTGTAGCCGTGAGTCAACCCTGTGAGTTCTGGGGTCCACCCAGCCTCATGAACTGGGTACACTTAATTAGGTATAAATCTGGCAGTCGAGTGTGATTCTGACCAAATCACCTCCTTGCACAACCGATGGTCTAGTAACAGTTCTTCCTTGCAAAGTACTGCATCGTTAACAGTTCATGGGTTATAACGCTACATATTTTAATTCTAAATCCCATATTTTCTTATTTATCTTTTATAATCTTATTTAGAGCTCTCTGTTGAATAATTATTTCACTACTGCTTTCATTCGTTTTTTACCTGAAAGAAAAAAAAATGCAAATTGGAAACAATTATATAATCATGGTGTATTTCTTTGTTGCGAAGTAATTTTCATTTATAACCGCTAATTAATAACATTGTTATATTATTAGAGTTTGGAAAAGTACCACGAGATAAGATGCCTTAATGATGTTTTCCTCGAGATGTTCCGAATCCCAGATATTCTCCCCTCTTTTATTGCATTAGCAATTGCTATTACACTGCCTTTATCAATAGGTCTTTATTTCTAAGTGATAAAAATTGTTATTCCTATTGTTGTATGTATGTGGTAACGAGAAGATAAGTTCTAAAATAAACTAAGGCATTTTTTTTATATATTTCGTCAACTCGTTATCGAGAAATTTATCTTATGCCTATTCCTAGTCCAGAGGGAAAGAAAAAAATCCTTGCTTTTATCAAAACGAAAAAAATAAATATGAAGAGAAAAACATGTCATCAGCTAACTGATTTATCGATGTGTGACGTTGAGAATCCTTGGGAGAAAAACTGCAATGCTAATTGTGCTTGCATTTTTATCGATAAATAAAATAATAGAATCATAACAACATAAAAATTATGTTGTAATTCTACATCGCATTTGAAAAAAAAAAAATCATAATACACTATGAACCGATTCCATACTAAGAAAATGGAACTTAGTTTTTTTTTTTTTTAACGTCTAGTTTTTTGCTCAATATGAAGGAATCACTCAAACATTTTTAGGTAACAAAAGCACCATCGTGAATAGGAGAAAATATCTATATTTAATAATCATTTATTCCTCGTAAATAAAGTAAAAAAAAGGTACTTGTTTGGATTTGGCAGTGATATTTTATAAAACGTATTATAAAGCTACTGCCATGATTGGATTTATTCTCATGATCGAACGGCCTCACTAATTATAGCGTGGTAGATGACAGTATATGTTGTGGTAGATGACAGTACATATTATGGTAGGTGACAGTAAATATTGTGGTAGGTGACAGTACATATTGTGGTAGTGCTGCTGTCGTTTTAGGCCTATTGATTAGTGATTACTTTTTTTATTTAAACTTATTTTAATAAACTAAAATATTACATATTATGCCTACTAGCTGGCAGATAACTTATAAATCTCCTAAATAGAGAACTCTGATCTAAATTGAATTGTGTAGATTGTCTTTCATTTTTTTTTTTCCAACGCGTAGTTAAAAGATGAACAACCGATAAATAAAGTTGATACTCTACCAACTTTCGGCAACGAAGTCTTGTCTTCGATACATGGAACCGATGATTCATTCACAAAAATTATACAATTCTTTAAATCACACTAGTCTTGAATGACACGGTTTCATCGCACGTGCTTCAATTTTCCTGTTTCTATTTTCTACTTAGGTGATAAACCTTTTAGTTCATTGATTCTCATAAAATTACTATTATTGAACAATTTTCAAGTTTCATTCATCAAGGTTTTGCACTGCCAGTTTTGCACTTGAGTTTCAGGTCTTCATTAGGGAGCTTTAGGTAAAGATTCTGGCTAAACTGTTTAGCTTGAAACTGAGATTGAAACGTCGGCACGACTAAATAAGTTTTTGTTTATAATTATGAGAGATAGTTGACTGTGGATGACTATACGAGGAAAAGATGGTTGGGGCTGCGGTCAAAATGAAACTGAAATAAGTTGATGTAACTTATTTAATTCTATTAACGTTTCGGCTAGAGTTTCTAGCCTTAATCAGGGCTAAGAACAGAACAAGATAAAAACCAACGAATATAGAAAATAAAAAATAAAATATAAACAAAATGACATAAAGTGAATAATTTTACAGAATAGAATTAATAAAATGAAGTGATGAGAGAAGTGTAAAATAAAATGTATACATAGGTAATTGAATAAGAAGGTAAAATATCATAATTAAGGAAATAAAATAAAAATAAAGTTATATAACGCAAAGAAGTATGAATATATTAGTTCTTAACAATTTAAAAATTAAAATATGGAAAGAAAAATAAAATTGAGAGAAAGAAAATACATTTAACCATAATAATTGATAAAGAGGCAAAATATAAGTAAAGTTTAACAAATGAAATGAATAGAAAAAAAAATTTTGAAAACAATAATTTTTTTGGGTGGGGGGGTTAGTTTAGTATTGAACGAATATTGGAGATACCTAATCTTACGAGGAAAGTTTTGATTGAAATATGACTCCACGGTATTTAGGAACTATGACTATCTTCCGTAGATATTGGTCAATACATCCTACCAAAAAAAAAAAAAAAAAAAAAAAAACGATAGCAGGTCAGTAAGATACCACGTCCTTCTCAACAGCTGATGAACCTACCTTCCACAAATATTGCTCAATCAATAACTGGTTTATCAGATACAGGTTTGACCATGTCGTCGAACATCAGATGTTCTCAATGCCGCCGCATTTATGAATTGAAGGGACAAAAAAAAAAAAAAAAAGAAGGAATGGATTTCAGAAGGGCTAGAAAAATAACTAAAGCTCAAATACGACCATGCCTGTGAACCTTAAATACTTTATTTAATTGCAATTAAATTAAGTTATGAATAATTTAACTTCTTTATTAAAATATAATTATATATCCAACGTTTGGGCCGATATGGTCATAATCAAGCATAATCTGATAAAATAACAGCTTTAATTTAAAACAACCTAATTGTTAGGTAGGTTATATAGTTGTGCTGTGATTAGTCAATGATGAGAATACAAAAATTGTGAAGGATTGAAATTATATCAATAAATGCTATGGTGAATAACAAGAAATCGACTTGGGTTTTTTATAGCCTGTTAATTTTTAATAAACCGATGTGATGCAGAGATTCCAAAATTGAGGTATGCAAATAATGTTAATAATAACTCATAATTAAAGCCGGTTTTTTTTTTATTAAATTGTCCTTGATGAAGACCGGATCGGCAAAAATTTTGGAGATGTAATTATGTTTCAATATAGAAGGTTAAGGCAATTAGGATAATTTTGTTATTATTAATAAACCTACCAGTTTCGAACAAGATAATAAATAAAAAAGTTTATAATGAAAACATATATTTTTCGAACAAATAGTAAACTTAAAACATTTCCTGGAACAATTAATCCATTGATTTAAAAATTAATTTGATTCTCTATAAAGCAAACTAATATCTACACACTTTAAACGATTTTCTTAGTATTACTGAAACATAATGTGAAAGGTTGATCTAGTATCTAGAAACTACACCTATTTTTGAACTTTCTCTATTCAGTGACGTATTCAAGCAAAAAAAATTTAGCCTTGCCCGGATTAGACTATACCACTTTTTCTTCGATACGAATTTAACACTCACTTATGATGCAATGATAAATAAAGAACTCTCAATCTGCATTTTGCATTTTTAAATAATTATCCAATGTTGCTTAACCTTAAGTTGACACAGAACATTTAGAAAGTATTTTAAATTGCTTGAAACTTAGCAATGCATTTAACATTATTACTCTGCAATACTCTAGATCATTTTCCATATGAGTAAAAAATATTGAAAAATGGTGTATTTTAAGAAGTTTATAAAATATCATTTTATTGATCTGTGTCATTATGTCGAATAAAATAAACAAAGATTTGGTAGAACTTCAACCAGTTTACGCAAATAATTTAAAATAAAATTTAATTAAATATTAGTATTTATTAATAATTAGTAAATATATATAACTGTATCTGTAATGTTTACTTTATCTGTGTAAAACGATGCTTATTAAAAGATACTACTTTTAATTCATCACTAGACTTTATTCTGAAACGACAAATGATTTATAATAAAAAAAAAAATATTTACTCAAATTTACAACTGTACTTAATTAAAAAATATAGCATGTAAATACGATGTGAATTATAGAACAATGGCATGATACAGACCTATGGTGAATCTACTTGTTGAAAGTACTTAAATAACATTTCTATATTAGCAAACCTTGAGACTTGTCAGGAGTTGAAGAGGAAACAAGTGGGTTTGAATGGTTCTGACCCAACCGGTAACATCGAACACTGAAGTCATCATCGATGCTTTTATTTGTGATTAAGTAAGGAGCATTGAGGATTTAGAATTGTAAGGATTGGATACGAGAAGAATTGTATGATTCAATGGAGCCCTAGAGCTCAACTGAGGAAGTCCGAATAGATTTTTTTTAATTAATAAAAATTTGGACCGTTTGTCAAGTGCCAGAAGTGTCGGAATCGACTAGCAGTTTCCTGTTCTTTCAGTCTTGTATGAGGATTCCAAGTTTAGTCGTCTGTCAAGATGTAGTTTTAATTAGTGGATTTGTTCGATTGAGGATAAGTGAATTATAAAAAACAAATTTGAAGGCATTTGTTGGAATTTATTTTATTCCTCCAGGTTTGATATCATTCTTCAAGGATTAGTATATGCTATTGGAATGTTTGGGATACAATTGATGAGTCAAAATTCACTGACTTCATTTCACCGATTCACTGATCGGTATAATAGAATTAATATAATTTTTTCTCAAACATTAAAACATAGGTAATTATGCTCCTCTCTGTCTCGATGAAGTTATCCTGAAATACGTACATGGTAGACTTTTTTCTTTTTTTTTTACTAACATTTACTAGACAAACGGTCCAAACTTCCAATCCATCACAAAAGAATGATCTACATGACTGTTATAAGGCCTATCTGGACATACGGAGTTGAGCTATGGGGCTCCACTAACAATCTGATTCCTCTCGAATCCAATCGTTACAGTCCAAAATCCTTCGTAAAATCCTTAATGCTCCTTACTTTGTCACAAACCAAATCATCCATCAGGACCTCAATGTCTCCTATGTTGCCGATTTGGCCAGAACCAGATACCAATCGTTCCATAATAAACTTCCCAACCACGCAAACCAACTAGTTTCTAACCTGGCTTCTCCTTCACTTTCTAATAATCCTCCTAGGCGTCTAAAAAGAATATGGCCTCGAGATCTTCTCCTTTAGAAATGTTTTTGGAGTTCTATCAATGGGTAGATTCTCCACATGTTTGTATCATGTCATAATATCACTTACAGCAAATTTACTTGGTGTGTATATATGTATACAGTTGTAAATAACAATAAATAAATTATTAAAAAAATATTGACATAAAAATCTAACTCTTTTTGAAAAGGGAAATAGAATTCTTTTGTAACAATTTTTGTTTTTTCGTGTATTGAGGTATTAAAAAGTTAGACTAGGGGGGTCTACTAATTATTTCTAGTGACTTGATATTTTTGCGGTTATCTTGTGTGCGAGCAGGGAGTTTCCCATGGCTTTTTATAATTCCAGACCTCAAGGAGCCTTGCCGGGGCCAGTTCGAATAATAGGAAGCAGCTCAGCCTTGCATAAAATGCTAAAATAATATGCAAAGAAGCATAAAATATTGCATAGTAATTCGGGATGTAAAGTTTTTATGCACTCCAACTAGAGCAGGAAGTCATATTAACATATATATGATATCCGAATATCAGGAACATGAACGTGAATTATCGATTGTATTTACCATCCAAAGTATTTAACAATTGTATTTACCAAATAAAGGTTTTATCGTAATAAATTTAGTCGATTTCTCGTGAAAATAACCAGGGTAACAGGTATACTTTATCACTTGAGTAGTAATACTTCGCAAGTCCAAAGTTATCAAATTATGATTTTTATACTGTGAAAACAATATCTTACAATGCGCGCATCACACTTTTTATTTACCATCCTACTTTGAGTTGAAATTCCCTTGCTATTTTCAAAATGTCACTTTGTTTATTAATCTATTAATAATGTGGGAGCAGCCCTCTTCTCTATTATATTTTCAGTTAAGATTACGTAAAAATTACTTTATTTATAATCTTTACAATTTCTTGAGACTGGTTTATATTGTTCAAATAAATAAAATTTTATCCATTTTAGTCTCAAAACATTTTTTATTTCTGATTATCGGAATTGTGATAAATTTTAACAAGGAAAATGATACATTTTTTTTTTTTAATTGTATGGTAGTAAATTGAAAACAGTGACAGATGAAATATAATATCATGTAGGTAAGAAGATATGTATAATATAAGATATGCAAGTAGTGTCTAAAAAATTGAAAAATTAAACTACACTACTTGCATATCTTATATTATACATATCTTCTTACCTACATGATATTATATTTCATCTGTCACTGTTTTCAATTTACTACCATACAATACCACAAATATCAATCAATTAAAATTTTGTACTATTCAATTATCAGTTATCATTTTTTATCATTTATGATTTAATTCAAAATTTTATATAATTCTAAATTTGGTTGTATACTATTCCTTTTCAATTGTATGTTACTCTAAATGTTGTTGTTATCTCTTTTGTTCTATAGCTCTGATGAAGAACTGAAACTCAGGTCGAAACGTCGGCATAAAATAAATAAATATGGTTTTGTTTATTAACTATCTACACCTCATTTTTTTTTTAATTTAATGTGAACAATAACTAATTAGGGTAATTTGTGGGCTGATATAAATGACCTGAGAAGAATAGTTGTTTTTTAAATGAGGTGGTTCTAAAATTTTATTAAGATTATCCTTGAAGATGGCTTAATTCGCCGAAACGTCGGACCTATAAAGGAATACAAAATGTTGTGAGACTAAAATGGATAAAAATTTTATTTATTTAAACAGTAAAAATTACTAGTACTAAGTTTTAAAGTTTTTATGATAGTTATAAGAATAGTTAAAAACTTGGGGCTATTGCCATAACAATCTTGAAAACACGCAAACAGTTATTTTCACCTCTATTTAGGTATCTGATTCGTTCAAATCATATGAGATTTTTACCCCTACTTACTGTGAGGAATGGTTAATTATTTATAATAAACAAAATAAAAGATGGTTTAGAGGATTTGTTTTTAATTGCCCATTCAAATCCTCTCAGAGTAATCCAATCAAAATAAAACCTTCCTTATATTGAATAACACATTCATTCATGTGGCGAGTTTAATCAAAATCGCTGGAGTTGTTTTTGAGAAAAAATTAAAAAAAATATAAAATTGATGATATAATGTGTTACTTTTAGTCGATTTTAGGTAAACGATTGTTGTAATATCTGTATTTTTTTATTTGTCGTGGAATAAGTAATGTAGATAAGAATCCCACGGCTCCTAAGTGTCTGAATCTCAGAGGCTCATTAGAATTCAGGCGATGTTCAGATTACTGCAGTGAACACCAGAACAGCTCTTGCTGGCCAGGGAGCGAATATCAAACTGTTGGATGTCTTCTTGGAATGGCGGGGTCGAAGGCACTAGATAAGTCACGTCAGTGAGGTCTGATTGTTAAGGTGCTGCCACATATTTGCCAAACTATGGCAAATTACTGCGTGCGTAAGAGTGTGGATGGGTTATTTCTATTGGCTGGTACAAGTTGGCCTTAATTTGTGGTCGAGTAGTCCAGTGTTGATTTTTGGTAACGAATAAAAAAACGTAGAGACAAGCGATTGAACTGCATTCATACTTTTGTGTTATTTTAGAACTGACAGCAGATATATATTCGTGATCTCTGTGTTTTAATTAATTAGAGAATTTCCCCAACCTTCAAAACCAATAATTTAATCTTGTTAGAGATTTTATCTTTTATAATGCTATCAATAGGTGTAAATGCATTGTTTTTAACTTGTATTTTAATCTAATAACACTTCTATAGGTATTAATCATCTACCATCTTGTTTATTGATATTCACGCGTCCTTCCATGTTATCTGTTTTCATTTTATTTCTTTTTACTATGAAAATAATTTTAATCTATGATAATAATGAATACATGGAAGAGGTCCGCCATGCTTGGGTCTCTAAAATACAAAAGCTTGTTGATATCGACCTTTGACTCTTACCAACGTTATCAATCATTTGAAGGTATTTTGTATTTGTGGTAGGCGGGAAACGTGCGGCATCAAATGGTATAATATAGAAATATGGAAGGTACAAATAGAATAAGTAATTATTAATAGACATAGACTTCACTAACTGACGTGCTTAATTATATTTAGAACTGCATTATGTCCTTGAGAACGGATAAGTGTTATTTCTGTATTCGATTATTTTAAATTAAATTTTTTTTATTATAACTTTTTCAAGAGTTATACAAATCAGACCGGTAGTCCTTGAATTTTTTTTTATTGAAGAGAATTGATACAATACAGTGGCATTAAGTATTTGTTTCATTTACACAATATGTAAAGCTATAGAAGAATAAAAGAAAAGAAAAAAACAAAAAAAGTAAGAAAAAAAATTAAATGATAATAGTATTACTCACTGAATTAACAGAAAAAAATTTAATTTAGTATAAATAAATAATAATAATTATAAAGAAATATATATATAAACAAAAGAAAATACTATCATGATATATATAAATCTGTTCTAAAAATATAATAAAATAAAATGTATCAAATAATAAAAAATATGCCAAAAATAAATTATCTACAAGACAAAGAAAATTATATTTAATTAACAATAAAATAAATACAAATTTTCTATCCTTGAAAGTAGTGCCTTTAAACAAATTTTTTAGCATTTTATAATCGTATAAATTGATGACTTTGAACTTGGATATGATGTGAGCTCAAGCCAACAAAATTTCAACAATTCTGACTATCTCTAGCTCAAATCATTTCCTAACATTTATTGGGTATCACTGGGTAATTTAAGCAATCAAATATCAGTCAAGCCATTCTCTAAAATAATTTTTACACACCTACAAACGGTCAGAATAAATAAATTTAATACAATATCTTGAGCTAAGAATTATTCCAAAAGACTTACGGAACCTCACTGAATAATTTGAGGTATCGAAATTGCTATTTGGTTGAGCCGTTCCCTCAGAAGACAGTTACTTCCATTTAAATGGGCGTGCATTGCTCTACGCAACGTAGCTATGCCTTGGTCTTGTAAAAATCAATAAAATTAAATCGTATCAAGTTCGTTTTTGAAATTTCAAAATTATTTGGTCAAAATGCGGTATCTATTTCAACTTGAACAACAATATTTTTGTTTTGCATAGTATTCCACGTAAGGCGGTCTCACTTTGGGGGAAAGCTGCTCGTAAATTTGATATAGGAAGAAAGAGAGTTGTTTATTTATTTCTTAGGTCATTAGAAGACATTATGTCCACTTCGCAAACATCTGGGAATCCACCGCCGCCGAAGAAAACATCGTTAGGGATTACGACTGAACTGAAAACTGGAATCGCTATCGGAATGGCCAAATATTTGTATGCCCATTTTCTCCAGATTTTCCAGAGGGGAATTTCCAAGAGATTCAACTGAATTCTCAAACAAATAACATTACGTCATTCAATTAATGACACAAAATAAATAAATGAATTTACCAGCATAAAAAATTCTAGTACTGAATATAAAAATAAAGGACCCCAAAAAAGTCATAACTGCCCTAGTAAAACATTTCCTTGAACTTAAATAAAGTTTTAATTTTGAGAACCCGCTACTTAGAGAGAACACAATACAACAATTAAAATACCTCCAGAAACTTTATATTTAAAAAAAAATTATAATGTAATAATTTTAATAATATTTTTTTAACTAGTAGGTATTAAAATCTTGGTAATGGTATTGGTATTTGGTGGGGGGAGGGGGGACAAGTCCGGCATGTGGGCCTAGTGGTCCCTTTTGCCAACCTCTGGTGGCTACCAAAGTCGCCGAAGCGTACTAACCAAGGTGGGAGTACCAAGATTAAGTTTTTGGGACCGCCAAAAATAAATATTAACTGACCCAGGTGGGAATCGAATCCACAACGTTCCGAACCGAGTGCACTGGGACCTGCGCCCCAACCGGCATTGTCAAAATCTTCATGAAATGTTAAAAAAGAAAAAGTGTCCGTACTTGCGTGCGCATCCGGCGTTGACATGAGAATTTTATGAATATCTGGATTTAATACTTTGAAAATAAACGTTTCTTTGAAAATATTTTTTTGTAAATATAATCGGAAGTTATTTTTTTTTATTGTAAATCAAACAAATCTATTGTTTTCATAATTTTTTGTTTAAATGTTTGCAAAAATGAGACTGAACAATCAACAGTACTACGCGTTATTATTTTAAAGGTTATTTTGAATTTTAGGATTTACTGAAAAAAAAAAAAAAAACAAGACCTTAACAATTTAAGGATTATTTCTATCTCTTTTAGGAGAAGACCTCATTTCTGACAGTTTTGAGGTTTTCAGAGATGTGTATGTATATAATATAAAAAATAATATTTATGGTAGTATAATACATAACAATATTTCTCGCCTCCAGCGTCCCCCTTTGGGTCCAATGATCTCGTTTGGGGGTTTAGGTTTGTTTTCTGGCAGAAAAAAAATCCATAAAAGTGGGAATAATTTTCAGTCCAAATTTAATCTTTTCCAATTGTTTTGCACACCTTCGCAATCCCTCCAAACTGAGTTAAAGAGTTGAAAAATTGTATATGAGTTGTGTTGGTTTTAGATAAGTGAATCTGGAGCTTATGTTTGTTAGGGAAAAATTTTTGATTTATTAAATACTATATCTTAGGAACCATTAGACCTACAGGTGTCTGCCAGCACACAAATTAAAGCTACTTTAATGTAATATAATGTAATTTATTAAATTTAATGTAATTTATAACGTCACTAAGTGACTCCTGGATTATGAGACAATTATAGCATCCGATCATTCAAAAGTTTCTCCATAATCCATTTAATATGACCTTACAGTTTGAACGATCAATTTTGGTTTTACTGTTTATCTTATTGACAGCGCTGGAGTCTATTACAAGTTTCGATGGTTATTATCAATAATAACAGTTATCATCACATAACAGCCAATGATCATAAAAGTATATAATAATGCACTTCTAGCTTAGAATTTTCTCATTTTCCTGCTTAGTATTGATCAAATTATTCAAACATTTTAGTAGGTATAATTTTAAAATTACACCATTTAGGATAAATGTTTTTATGGATATGCTTTAAAATATAATGTTTATATTGTTTAGATTTTTTTTTTAAAGCCTGAACCATAATTTTAGAATAACTATATTTTTACAGTTTAATATTGGGAACTCCTCTCATTCTAAGAATGGTTCTGGTTTGGTAACCGTTACGAGATGGTGAGAACTAGAAACGATTCTTTTTAGTAATCGTTTTTTTTTTGTTCTGTTTTTTATATAAAAGTTTTTATTTCAAATGTGCAATTCATATTATATTGCTTCCAGATACACTATTCTTTATAAAGTTCATTTTTCTTTCCCATTTATAGCATATCAGATATATTTTACAATTTCGTAAGAAATAAGCAGAAAACAAAAAACCCAAAATAATTTTGATATTAAATTAAGTACAGATCGTTATTGATAATTGTGTAATTTTCTATTCCGGTTATTAAAGGGCTTACAGAGTTAAGGTTAGATCCAAAGAAATTATGAGTCAACTTTTTTTTTTTTTAATTTAGTTATTGATATTTACAACTGTACATAAAATACATCAAGTAAATTTGAGGAAATCATAACGGTATGGTACAAGCATGTAGAGAAACTACCCATTGGCAGCACTCTAAAAACGTTTTTACAATATAAGGTCTCAAGACCATCTTCTTTTCAGACGCCTCGGAGGATTGTCCGGAATAAAAGAGAAGGAAGATTAGAAACTAATGGGTTTGATTGGTTAGGGAGTTTGTGATGAAAGGATTGATTGCGTCAACTTGAATATGTATTCATGCATGATGTCTATATTTAACTCGTAGCTATTTAACTAGCTTTTTGCTAATTCTTATGTTATATAAGTATTTATTAATAATTCAGAGGCATTTATTAAAAAAAAATTTTGTTAAGATGGTTAAATTAATGAAGTTTCAAATGGGAGAGTTTTGTCATGATAGACCTAAAAACTTTCTTATAGTGAATCAATTTCTTAATAGACAATAGTTTTGATTTTTTAATAATATTAAATGGAAATATTTTGTATATTATGTCTCGAGCGTTTTATAATTTTAAATTAATATGCTGGTTGAATGGCAGTTCATTGTCTAACCTTACTCCTAAGTATACTACAGATTTGGTAAATGAGATAGGGTATCATTTAAAACTATGTTCGAGTGAATTATAGGTAGCCGTTTGTTAGAATTATAGCTTTTTTCCCAATATTTAGATGTAGGTAATCCCAAAGAGAGCAATATTAATATTTTTTATTTTCCATGGGTTATTTGTAAATAAATCGAATAATATTGGTCTTATGCGGGCCCTTGCAGTAGACCGGCAATGGTGTTGTAAGTAATCGTTAATTCTTTGTAATTATTATATTCTGTGTCTGAATAGTAAGTCCTCTTATTTCGTAACCTATATTTTTATATATTCACCTTCTGTAATATTCGATGAAAAAATGACTTGTAGGCAGATATAAATATAGATTTTAATTTTAATTGACGCTACTGCGTCCTTCTTATCTGTCTTTAATTACCGAATTAAACATATCCTGTGATTCGTGAGAGGCGTCAAGCAAGGACATCTTCAAAAGGTTATTTTATTTATTATCCGTCTAGAAAAGGAACAAAACTATTTGCGGTTGAAATATAATTTATCCTTACAAGAGAACCTTAATCGTGATTTACGATAGAATAGAAGTTTTCACATATTATAATATTTGCCTGCTATGAATATTAGTCTAACCCTTATCTTCAAGGTTGTATCTCATACAATCCTCCCATTAATGTTTCGGTCTACTCTTAAGCAGTGGAAGTTTCTTAATAATGGCAACTTCACACAAATAATGTTAGTGAAAACTTTATGCTATCAAATCGTAATCACTGTATTAAGGCCAATCTGGACATACGGAGTTGAGATTTTGGGCTCCACCAAACCTTCGAACTATCCCGTATCCAATCCTTACAATACAAAATCCTTCCTAAAATCCACAATGGTCCTTACTTTGTCACAAACCCTTAATAGGATTTGATAATATTGATGACTGATAGGATTGAAAATAGTGATGACTTCAGTTTAAGTGGTCATACTACCCAGCTGAAAGTGTGCAGTTTACAAGCAACCAGAACGTGTTAATAATAACTGCAGGAGGCACACCCGGACGGGTGCAGCACCATCAGTAAGGCGCTCAACGCGCTTGGCTACACCACAGTTAAAATTGTTCCATATATAATTAAAAGGAACTTCCCTGGCATTATAAATTATTGTAATAATAATATTGTAAAATAAAATAAAAAATTGTTGATTTTTGGGAGCAGTGGCATGCGCAAAACCCAGCGTACTACACTGTGCTGCCGCACCCCATATACCAGAAATGGCAAGGGAGGAGGATATAAAAAAATAAATAAATAAAAAATAAAAAAGCGCTACCTATAATAAACAGGAAAATAGTAGCCCAAGACAGGAAGGCGTGGAAAAGGCTTTTTTGGGTGGCCCAAGACGTACAAGGTCTGTGGTGCCAACCAAAAAGAAAATGAAAAAAACCCCGACAGTTTTAAATACCCAATCTCTAAATTCTTCTCAAATGTTTCACGTTACATTTATTTTAAAACGGTGCAAAATATTACACAATGGTTTATTTTTCCATATAGATAACCTTAACAAAGAATATAAAACATTTCTTAATCATTTTTTTATATAATGTTTCCAAATACCAAAGTTCCTCTATTTTTATAAATGGCAAAGATTATGCATCTGAAACATCTTATATCCCGTCAGTTTTAACAAAAAAAAAAAACCAGTGGTGATTTTGAGTTCTAAGGATCATTCTAGGGCGGCAAAAAATAATCCCTGAAGCAGTCTGGAAGAAATTCTTTATTTTTTATGGAAGGCGGACGGATTTTTTTTTTTTTTTTGAGTTTTAGGTTCTTCATTACACTTTTACATCATATTTCCAATGGTCTTGAAATTGACTTGATCTGTTACAAAGGTTCATTATTATATAAGATTCATTATAATTAACTAAATGCTACAACAAACCTTATTAAAAATATATTTAGAGTTTCATTTTTATAAATTTGCAGTAAGACACATAGACCAATGACAGTAATTTCATTTTTTGGGCCTAACAGCTTTGATATGCATGGAATATTTTATGTGAATATAATATCTTCCTTACGCAGGAGTTTTGTATTTTTTGTTTAAGGATTTGGTAAAATTATTACAAAAAATCTTCATCACACAACTTTCATTTACCGAAATACTTTTAGTTGAAATAATGGTTATTTGTCTCAGAACAGATATTTCTATATTAATTGCTCTGGTTATTTATACTTTCCTTATTTATTTTTTAAATTAATCAGATGACAGATTTATAAAATATAATTTTCATAGTTTTCAAAAAAAATAATTTTAATATTATTTCTCTTTGAAAAATGTTAACATTATTTTATTTTTATTTTTTTTGTAAATATATATGGCAGAATTATAAAAATATAACAGTTAACTGCAGTTTACTTAAACGTGTTCTCAAACATTTATACAATGCTAAATTGTTATTCAATTGATATTGAGAATACTAAGAATGATTTTATGGAGTCAGTCATACTTTCACCTGAAGGGCTGAAGTGTAGTTTATGAAATTAAAAAAAAGAATTTTATAATTATATCAACATAACAATAGTTGGACAAATAATTTTACATTGACATGCTGAGTTCAATCAAAATCATTCAAGCCTTTTATGAGAAAATCGAAAACAATGTGAGAAAAAAAATCTATAAAGTGGGACTTCGGGTCTGTCGATTTTATTGAAAAAATTGCTGTCGTATTCTGGAATAGGGAATTTCAGTTTCTTATGACACTTGGTTTTTGAGGTAGGTTGTTCACACACTTACATACAGACCATTTTGCAAAACTTAGTTATTAGGACTTAAAACGCATACTTCCGTTAAAAACTAGAAGTCAAAATTTGTTAAGATCACAAGATTATGGTTATACAGTTTCCTTACAGTATTTTCCAAAATTAGGATAGTTAAACTAAAAATTCGTTTCGAATTACACCAATCCTAAAAAAAAAAATATTCAGTTTTAGAGTTGTTTTTTGCTGTAATACAAAGGAAACAATGGCTGCTATTGCCTTTTTGGGCTTAGGACATTTGATATGCATGGAATATTTTATCTGTTTATAATATCATTCTTTCATAGGAGTGATACCTTTTTTTTCCTGAGTTTTTAGCATAATTATTTGGAAAAAAAAAATTTATTTTTTTTATAAACAAATAATTTGGAATTCAACGCAGATAAAGTTTGATTAATACATTCATTATTAAAATTAAGTCTGAAGGAACTCTTTTCCATTTGTTGTGCGAATATTCCATTGTCCAATTATAATATCCATTGTCCTTATCCGTTGTTGTAACCTCGTTGATCGTCCAAATACGGGGCTGCGTATTGTTCTTTGAATCAATAATGCCCAGGTGACAAGAATAATCAGGACAGGTGATTAGCCCAGTGCCAGTGGACCCATAACCTAGAGATAATCCTGAGATCCCAGGAACACGAGGATGTGTTTATAGGATAGTCAGAATCAACCGCAAAAAATCAGACAGATTTGATTTTGAAACGGGAGTAGAGGGGGAGGGGGCCTTAGCCCATTATTTTTTGTTATATACATGAAGAGAATAATCTAGGAAGCTAAAATAAGAAGCCACGGAATGAAAGCATGAAATTAGAAAATATATCCCGTGGGTATCTAGAATCTAGTATATCTCGATGACATTCTCATAATTATAGAAAGCTGAGGAACCTTGGAAGAAGCGCAACAAGCATGGGATGAAGCTCTGAGTAGAAGAGCCCTGAGTATCAGCCCGACCAAATTCAAATACTTGGTAGTGACTAAGATTGGTTTTAGGGAACAAGTAACTGTAAATTGTAAAGGGTTGAATCCGGAACAGGTTGATGTGTAGCAATATCTTGGAGTCAAAATCACAAATGATGTGAGGATGGTTCCCAGATTAGCCAGCGCATAGGAAAAACAATTAGCGTGTGCCACCAACTCAGTAACGTTATAATCGGCAAAAAAAAATTTTGTTGAAAACAAAGGAGACAGTTAATAAACAAGTCTTTATACCTACGCTGAAAGTAGGCCGAGTATTAAAAAATTCGAAAGCGGAATACAAGCTACTGAAATGAAGTACCTGAGGAAAACTCGGCAAAACTAGATTCCCCCAATTAAAATAATAAAACAATAAGAGAAACAGGACAGGAACTGCTAATAGAATATATATATAACGAAAAACAAAATTTAATCTGGTTCGTTCGAATTCCTCTCATATTCAACCCTTACAATCCACAATTTTTCGTAAAGTCTCTATGCTCCTTACTTTGTCAGAAATAAAATCATCCATAAAGACGTTAATGTTCCTTATGTAACCGATCTAGTACGAATCATTAATTCTACCTAAAAACTCAAACCCGTTAGTTTCTAACCATGCTTCTTCTTTCATTCCCGGCAATCCTCCGAGACGCCTAAAAAGAAGATGGCCTCAAGATCTTATATTGTAAAAATGTTTTTAGAGTGCCACCAATGGATAGTTTCTCTACATGCATGTATCATACCATTATGAACTTACTACAAATTTACTTGTATTTTACGTACAGTTGTAAATGTAAATAATAAATAAATAAATAATAAAATAAAAAAAAAAAACTGTTTCAGCCATTTGCAAAGAATGCCGATCAATAGATTCCCAAAACATATATAGGAAGAAAAACTGAGGGGAAACGATCACGTGGACGACCGAGGAATAAGTGGGAGGGCCTCATTTCGGATCTGTAGGTACAATAGAGGTATCGTACTAAGCAAAGTCTAGAAGCTGGTCACAAATAGAGATGGTTTTATAGTTTTAAGAAATGGATCAAGGTTGCCACGACACTGTAAACTATATGGGTTGATTAATTAGTAATAATATTGGTTAAAAGACGAAGAAGGAACTAACTGTTTACATAAACAGTTAACACGAAACTCAAATAGTCATTACTATTTGAGTTTAATTTGACACCACCCGAACTATATTCCATTTATTACTACATACGGTCAATGAATCGGCGATCTTCCAGAACGTTCCAAGGTTGGCTCCTTCCATGTTTTGCTAAATAGTTGATACTGGAAGGGTCTTGGTTTGAATGTCGAATCGAAGCCTTGAGAAAGATATGAAATCTAGCTTGGAAATAACATTTGATCTTTAAGAATAGAGTCCAAACTTTTAAAAATGTTAAACTTTTTTTGTTGACGCAGGCCATCGCTTCCATATTTTTTTCGAAACGCCCACAAATAAATACTTTATAAAACAGTTTTAAGACCCCAATATTTGTGTTATTTGAAGGTTTATCACTCTTAGATTAGTCAAAAATTCCAAGACGAATGCTAATTAAAGAAAAATGAAAGTGCTATAGTACATCCTAAAAAAAAAACCACGTCATTGTAGTATTCAGTAATACAGTATTAAGTAAATGAAGGTTATTCAGTTGTTTATTAAAATATAATTTTTCCGCATCAAATTCACCCTTTTCCATTAAAACTGGGCATATTCATGTAAAAATTCCGTATAATAATTTTTCAGTATTATAACTATTTTTTTCTAAGCTAGCTTTGCATATTTGAAATGGAATTTTATTTTTTTTTTTTTCCTTTTTCACATGTTTTCTGATTTTTAAAACATTGTGTTTACATAGTGGTTACATTCAACATTCAAAACACAATATAAATTTTATATTGTGATAAGAGCAAAAAATGTATAGTATAATATATTTTGAGTTCAACGTATTGAAATAAGGTAAACACATGACTTATTTGAAGATGATTGGATGTATCTATACGTTTTTCATTTTTTCTTTTTCAAAACTCAGCCTTTCCATTATTTCTGATCAAAAGTCAACATATCCAAAAAAAAAAATTCAAAATGCAGTAAAAATATACTCTTCAAAAATTTGGTTAAATTTTAGTCTCTCGGAGACCAACAACATGAAACAACCACTTATTCGATAAAGTAAGAAGGTTTTTTTTTACTAAAGTTTTTTTAATTTCCTGAAAATTGTCGGAAAGGAGATATTAACTTTTGATAGCAAACTCATTTTTTTGTTTGAGAAGATAAAGTTTTAATAGGTTGAATTGATTTTTTGTAATTTATTCTGTGTTTGGTTGTAATTTTAAATAGAAAAAACGTTTCTTAACATTACCTATTTATCATTTGTATTGCTTCTTTCATACTTCAATGTTCATTTTTGGAAACAACATGCTAATTTCTTCTAGATTACCGAATACTATTCAGAATATACTAAACCATGTAAATTGCATTTTTTTATTTAACGCAACAAGAATAATATTTTTTTCTTTCCGATAGCTGATAAATTGTTGAAGTTCAAAAATGCCGCTCATGGCAGTATCAATTCGATAAAATGACTATCTTTAAGGTCAACACAAAAATTATCATGACTCAAAATTGCATAAAGCCTGTGGAAATCAGCTGATTCTTTCTGCAAAATTTTCTTTTTTCTTCGGAAGCAATTAGCACATTAACTACCATGATAATTGCCGTCATAACTCAATTTACTGACGTGGCAGTAAAATAGCAATATCTGATCATGTTAAGGTCCGTTTACAGAGGTACATGCTACAGTCACGGTAGCAATTATCACAGCAAATGTCATTATGTAATGTGTGTAATAGTTTCCGTCATAACCCCATTTACTGAAGTGGTAGCAAAATAGCACTATCAAGTCTGTTGTGATTATAGGCAGTCACTGTAATGAAGTTGTTACGTTACTCCCTGTTTACACACTTTACAACAATGGTAGGAACTTCCATGTATAGACCGTATGACAATTTCGAAAAATTTACTGTCAGCTGACTTATCGATTATTTTGTCATTACAAGTTTTGTGAAACTTTCAGTTTCTATTTCCATAATTGATAATAAATAATTAAAAATTGACTTACCCTATCGAACAGATCCGCTTCCTTTGACTAAATATAGATAATTGACTAACTTGAAAACATCATATAAGACTGAAAAGACAGAAACTACTCCTCGATTTCGTCTGTTACAATTTGCTAAAATATGAGCCCTTGTAGTTCTGGTCAATAGTTCCCGGAATATAGCTTTTAAAAAACAACTTTCACAATGCTTAAAATGCGCTAAAAAATCAGTAGATAGTGAATTTATTTTGAGAAAACCATATCTCAAATACTAATCGACGAGTAAATGTTTATTAGCACTAAAATTAAAGCTAGTTTAGTGTATTATAAAGTAGTTTATGATGGTAGTAGTTTTTATGATATTTGCATATGAATATGAATTTTGGGCATGAAATTTTATCCGAACAACTATAATCAATTTACTTTGGCAAATTTAATGAAAACTACTACTCCTGCGTATATAACTGTCTTAAACTACTTTATAGCACATCAAACTAGCTTTAATTTGAGTGTTAAAAGACATTTTTACGTTGAATGGTTTTTGAGGTATATTTTTCTCTAAATAAATTCACTAACTACTGATTATTGAACTCATTTTTTATGAAATGTTGCTTTTTAAAAAGCTATATATCGGGAACTATTGAAATTTAACAGCACTATTAGGACTCATTGATTGCTTTCTCTTAGATTTTGTAGTGATGTTGGTAGTTTTAATGACATCTTAATGGCTTATGACTTAATGACATCAAGCTCCGAATGAAAAATTGTTTCTAACCTTTTTTACAGCTTTATTATTCTCACTTTCTATTCTTGGCAGACTCATCAATTTGGAATTCTGATTATAGTTTATATATTAAAGTAATTATAGTTTTTATTAAAGTGGTAAAAAATTGGGGTGAAATAACTTGAGCTCTTGAACTATAACGGTAGACATGAGAGCTCCATGGAAATCTTACAAAGCAATTAATGAGACTCTTTAGTATCAACTCTAGACCAGTAGTCTCAACTCTTATAATGTATAATAAAACAAATTAAATAATATTAAATTATGCGTCGAATGACTACCATAAATTAATAATTCGGTAAAGTAATATGATCGTAAACAACTTGTAATGATTGTATATGGACTTTTTATTTTTAATTAATAATTTATTTATTGGTATTTACAACTGTATACAAATATATACAACAAGTAAATTTGCTGTAGGTGACATGATACAAACATGTGGAGAATAACCCATTGATAGAACTCCAATATATGGACTTCCACAGACTAGCTGGTGGAGGCAAAGTAACAACCGGAATAACGTTGCTTACAACCATATCACTTGGCCAAATTATTACATTATGGTTCTGATTCGACGCATAGTTTAATGTTCTTTAATTTCTTAGTTAGTAGCGGACAAAAAGACCTAATTCGTTACTTTATTAAATTAATTAGCAAGAGTTATAGGAGTTATAATTAGTAAGAGTTATAGGACCGCCAGCAATGCGTTTCAGTGATGCGTGTGGTAGAAACCGATTTTTAAAAGTATTTGCTGATGTATATTCTACAGACTGGATTCTTCGCATCGGGCTGCTACTGAATAAACCCGAAATAGAGAAATTTGCATGTACACCAATATGGATTTCCACCGACAACATTCAGATGTGAGACAGCAATGGGTGGGCCGATTTCCCTTTTCACACTTTTACTGTTGCAACCTCGGACGAGGCTTAGAAAATCTGGGTCAACTTGGACGACATCCTTTGTCCAAGGTTCGCGATGGGAGAAGCCAAGCCTGACCGAAAGCAGATAGTGAAGACGGTGGCATTATCTACGCTGAGGAACGAACTTTCTCTTCGACGAACATCAGGGCAACTGACCTTCTGTCGCTGTGAAGACACCGCCCGTGTTTTACTGTCTAGTTATTGCCAAACCGAGGAATGTAATCCCTAAGAAATAAATCTTTTATTTACCTCCTCCAAACCTCCAAAATACAGGAATCCAGAGTTCGATTAACTATCCCGTCTGAGACAAGTGAGTAATTCTTGAAGGCCATTTCCACATGTCTGTTTTCTGTTATAACAGTATTTGTTTAAGAACCTGATAGTAAGCCTAATCTCTGCGATAGTCCAACTGGGTGAATAAATGATTCACACAATAAACAACATGTATAAGTTTGGTGTCAAGACGACTATCCCTGGTTATCTTTCATTGCATTTTTTGTAGATTTCCAAAAACCTCTTCAAAGAAAAGAGATAGTTTTCTTTTGTCCTACTGAATTTTAAGGTATTATTTATGCTACAATAAATGTTGATAATTGCTCGGCATGACCTGAAAACGATATTCGTTTATCATTCTAATCAGACCTTAGCTTAAATTAAATATATAGATTGCCCCACTGTGGATAGTCCTATTTCCATTAATTTGTCAGAAAATGATTGACGTTAAAAATTAGCGCTTAATTAGGAATGCAATAATTAATATCAGAGTAGGCAATTCCACAAATCAAATTTGAAAGATTCGTTCCCGATTATGCAATATTTTTATTTACAATCAGTTTTTTACTCTTTTATATCTTTGGACACTAGAAAATGTTTTTTTAGTTTTTTTCGTATGACTAGAAAACTAAAGATTTTATAATGATAAACATTCTATACAAAATTAAAGTAGTGAAAATGTTAGAGAAATAATGACAATTAACTAATTATAATTTAAGAAAAAATATAATACAATAAATAATAATGATTATAATAGAAATAGATATATACAAAAATTAATTATTTTAATTCAATTATGTTTAGGTTTTTTTCCCCATCGGTTTGTTTTACCTAAATGTATAATGAATTAATTATTATATTGTAATGCCTAATTATTATCAAGAAAATTGTATTGTATAAGGGGCATCCCAAAACAATATGGTAAATATTTTACATTATGTATCTTGCAATAAAAAAAAATATGCAGTTTATTGCAGAATGTCTTGCATTTGCATTTGCCTGGGCTTCAGTCTTTGGGATAAAGTTGGATTTAATATGTCGCTTGCCATTGCACTTTTACTCCTGGTAACTGGGAATAAAATTTTTAAATCATTTTATTTAGTTTTATTCGAGAAGCCTAAACATGTTTTCTGCATCTTGCAATAAAAAAATTCTTTAGTGCGCAGATATAATATACTTATTGTTCCCACAACAAAAACAAAGAGTTCTATTTGCAGCTTTGCGCTTTATGTATAGGGAAATTTATACCCGACAATTATGAAAATGCAATGTATTATTATTTATTATGCTAATTGCTATATTTTATAACTAATATTATTTATGCTTGACTAGAATTACTTAAACCATTTCAAAATACATAAAAAAGTCAATACAAACCTCCATTCCTAGAACAGGTTTCCACCAGGAATTTTAAAGACACCAGTCTTTAAAGTCCTTGCATAAAATTATGATCACTTTCCCGTTTTAAATTTAAATCTACCATGACTCTCAATTTTTGTAATTGTTTTATTTTTAATTGAACGTCATGATATAATATTAAAATACTGGGGAAAAACTATTAGTTTAGAAGGTGGAATAACAATATTGGCTTGTATTTTTTAAAAAATACTTGTATATTATTTAATTAATATTATTTGCTCACACCGATATATGAAATATAGAGTAAGAGCAGTTTTTCTATTTTGGGATCTTAGTGATTTGTTGTAGTTTTGTTAATATATATTAGATTACAACATATTTCACCTGTGAAAATAAAAAAATGAAATACAATCAATTAAAATAACATCAAAAATCAAATTATTAATCACAAAAACACCTACATATGCTAAAAATTACAGATGGTAGCCGTACACGAGATAAACTCCAGGACTAGGTAGGAGTGTGTGTTAAAGATACTCATTTAATTTTTATTTTATTTATCTTGCATATTATTATTCTGTTATAATATTTTGTTCTTTTTTTTTTAATTCACTTACCCATATATGGAATATATATTAAGGGAATGTATTTTGATCGTGCAAAATTACTAGTGACGGAATAGTTGCGAACTTTAGACGGAAATATGTTTTGAGGTTCTCGTAGGCCAAAACCTAGTCTCGCAAATTGGTCTGTGTGACTATCTGTGAGTCTGTGCTATGCCCAGCTCAAAAGAAAAGTCGTGGAAACTTTAAATTATATAAGTGAGGCGGGTATATGCCTGTGACACCAACTTTTCGCTTAAATCGACCGCCTGAAAGTGCCACTTTATAGAATCGATTTTTTCTCCAAAACGGCTTAAGCGAATTTAACAAATTTAATGTTCGTTATTATCATCTCAAGTACTCTAAATAAGTATTTTTATAGCAATAGAAAAATAAAAATGTTTTCCCCTTTTATCATCTTGGACAGATTTTGGTCGGAAATCGGAATCTGGTTTGCACTAAAATCAAAAGTTATTCTACGGTGTACTCAAGGGATTAAGATAAGAAAGAGCGCTAATATTGAAGTTTGTCAAAGACCTGGAGGACCAAATAATGGAAAGATGAAGGGAATACTTCCAAAATTTTCTTGAAGAGAATAGAGACCTAACCCAAGTAAATGAAGATCAAAACGAAGGAATTGCATGGTAAGAGGATGATTTTATCAACGAAGACCTATTAGAGCATGTAGCTGGGAAAACCCACTGGTGAAGACGAAATAACTCCCGAAATTTTGAAATATATGGGATCAAAAGGAAAAGAAATGATGTTGCACCTTTTTAACCTGATGTGGAAGCTGAAGAAAATGTCGAAGGATTGGGAAGTAACAGTCATCGTTCCAATTTTTAATAAAGGAGATAGCAGAGATTGTGACAACCACCGCAGAATATCTCCTCTAAGCATACCAAGCAAAATATATTCCAAGATCCTGGAAAAGAGAATAAGAGGAAGAATCGAAATGTTGCTAGAAGAAGAACGATGTGGATTTTGAGAAAGTCGCAGCTCTGAGGACCTTATTTACTATGATACAGGTCTCTGAAAATGTATGTAATGAGGATAGGGAACAAGCCACGAAGAATAATCCGTTGAAGACACGGTCCTAGAACTAATGAAAATTTCAAAAACCTAGGCGCGCACCTGAATGATACACAATGCTGGCAGAATGTTGCTGTGGTCTAGAGAGGTTACCTAAACAGGCGAGAGGTGGAAAAGAAGACAAAAGTGGCTGTGTTAAGGTCAACATCTCTCCCCATTCTGACGTATTCCTCGTCGAAACATGGATGCTGACTAAACAGTATTGGTCAAGAATACGAGAGTCAGAAATGAGATTCCTGTTTGAAAAAAATTGAAGGAATAACAAGAAGAGACCAAGTCTGCAACACTAAACCAGCCAATGAAGTTATAGAAGAGAATAAACAAAGATTACTGTGACATCTCCTAAGAATGGAACCTACCAAAATTGCTAGGGAGGTCTATCAAACCTAGGTTGACGGAAACAGGGGAAAAGGACGATTAAGAAATAAATGGAAAGATGAAGTAAAGATAGATTTCCTGAAAAGATAACTCCAATGGAATGAAAGAAGGGTTTTTGGTAAAAGACCGTTGATATAAGCAACTGTTATCAATAATATTCATAACTATTACTATAAACTGCCTTCAACGACTATTGTTATAAACTATTTAGTTGTTTCTTAGCTACACATAATCCACAGGTTTGGCCTGACCGGCCGACTTACCAGCAAGAAGAGCGACCTAAGAGAAGTAGCCATCCGGTCCAAGTTATCATTCCACAGGATGCCAGCAACTTTATGATAGAGATTTATGTGAAACACATGTGAAGGAATCGTTTCCACAAAACCAACCAATTGGTAGTACTCTAATGACATTTTACATTAGCTGGTCTCGTGGCCATCTTCTTTTCAGGCGCCTCGGAGGATTGTCAGAAATTGAAGAGGATGCAAGATTAGAAACTAGGGGATTTGAGTGGTTAGAGAGTTTATAATGGAAGGAGTGATATCTGGTTCGAGCTAGATCGGTTACATAGGGAACATTAAGGTCTTTATGTATGATTTTATTTGTGACAAAGTAAGGAGCATTGAGGATTTCACGAAGGATTTTGGATTGTAAGGATTGAATACGAGAGGAATTCGAAGGTTTAGTGGAGCCCCAAAAGCTCAACTCCATTTGTCCAGACTGGCCTTATTACAGTTATGTGGATCAGTCTTTTGTAATGTGTTGGAAGTTTAGACCGTTTGTCTAGTTTGTGCAGTTTCCTGTCTTTTCAGTCTTGTGTGAGGTTTCCAGGTTAGTCGTTTGTCCAAATGTAGTCCAAGGTAGCGGATCTGTTCGACAGGGGTAAGAGTAACATCATTAAATGTAACTGTAGGGCAGTCAGTAGGTTTACGACGAAGGGTAAAGGTGATTTAATGGGATTTGTTGGAATTTATCTTAATCCTCCAATTACGACACCATTCTTCGAGGGCTGTGATATGGGATTGGAGATTTTGGGATACGATTAATGGGTTATCATTAACAGCAAGCACACATGTGTCATCGCCATACGTGGTGAGGATAGTGTTAGGATTCTTCAAATATTAAAGAAATCAACAATTGTAAGTAGCGTTTTGTTATAAAAAAAGTTTTTCTTTTATTTTTTTTACTTCTTTTATTTAACAATCCAACAACAACAATTTATTCATCAACAATAAACAAGTACTAACTTTTTTTTTTAAGTGGAATAAAAAAAATACACTCTAGAGATTTTAATGAGCTTACGCCACTATATGTGTAAACACGTTTTCTGTTCAGGAAAAGTAGGTTAAATAATCAAGTAAAAAATTAGTTCACATGCCTATACTGAATTAGTCCAAATAGGGAATAGTTTTCGAGGAATTAAAATAAATAAATATATTTTTATTATCTTGTCCGAGACTGGTAGTTTTATCAATAATAATAACAAAATTTCCAAGTAGTCTCAACCTTCTTTATTAAAACATATCACATGCTCAACGTTTCAGCCAATCCGTCCATCAAGGACAATATTCACAGCCATACATTGATTTATAAACTTTGCAGCCTATTATGTCTAAGTCAACTTAAAATAATCAAAATAAACCTGTATTTGTTACTATAATACTTAATAATAAATTCTATTCTTCACATATTATTATAAATTCAAAAATTCCCTGGGAGTTCCAAGCTATTCCGATTTTTTCAGTAAAAATAAATTATTATCGAAACTAAGCATTGTTGGTGTGAAGCTCAGAAAGTATACATTTTCAGGGTTGTTATATGCCAATCGATTTGTCTCTTAATAAGAAAAATATCAATGAATCTATTAAATGTTTTTTTATTTCAATAAAAAAAAAAAAAAAAAAAAAAAAGAGGATTTAAGTAAAGTAAGTAAAAAAAATCGTTTTATGAAAAAGCAACTCACATTGGTTTACAACGTAGTCAGAAACCTTGAATATCATTTTTAAAAGAAATTAAAAATTTTACACCTTGATTTATTTGGAGGAATTTTTTTGTCCTTTTACCGGTGACCATTGTTCATTTAATCGTTCAAAACTCCCCTGCAGTTTATCCAATTTCGACCTTCATGAAATATGTCAATGCTTGCTCTTTTAATCTACATTTACAATACTTAGATTTATGAGGGCGAAACATTAGTTTCAAATAAACGAAAAATTTTCAAACGTTTTATTTTATACCTATGGTTCTAATTTGTTAATTAAACAAATTAAGATCTGGTTTGTGCCCTTTTAGTTCAAGAGCCGAAGAGGAGAAAAAACGGCAGTTATTTTACCCCAATTTTTGATTACTTAATTGAAAACTAAGTATAATAACCCGTCAAAATTGATGAGTCTGCTAAGTATAGGTAGGAGGAATAAAAAATGGTGGCAGTTTCAAAACGTTAAAATTTCTTATTCGGGGCTCTATATCTTTACAACTACCAACAACAATAGAAAATCTAAGAGATCATAATTTAAAGTAGAGTAAATTAGCTAAAATGTAAGCTCTATTTACGTTCAATAGTTCTCGAGATCTAGCTTTTTAAAAAACAGCATTTAAAAACATGTTGTATGGAGCGTTCTGAAAGATCAGTAGTTAGTGAATTTATTTTGAAAAATCTATATCTCAAAAACTATTTTACTTCTATTAGCAATCAAATTATGGCTAGTTTAATGAGCTGTAAAGTAGCTTATAACGTTTATTTTCGTAGGAGTAGTAGTTTTCATGAAATTTGCTAAAATAAATTGATTTATAGTTGTCCGGACAAATTTTCATTTGCCAAATTTATATCCATATGTGAATATCATAAAAACTACTACCCATACGAAGATAAGTTTAATAACCTACTTTATAATAAGTTAAATTTCCTTTATTTTGAGTGTTTCTTATGGGTCTAGAGATATATTTTTTCAAAAATCCGACATTTTATACGAACAACTAGATATTAAAATTTTGCGAGTTTATTTTGTCAAGTGTTATAAAAACTGCTACTCCTACAAAAATAATCGTTATAAACTATTTTATAGTAAATTTAACTAGCTTTAATATGAGTGTTGGCAGACATCTGTACATCCAATGGTTTCTAAAATCAAGTTTTTCATCAATCAAACCTATTGTCCGAACAGCTATAAATCAATTTATTTTAACAAATTTCATGAAAACTACTACTCCTACGAAAATAAAAGACATAAACTACTTTATAGCTCATTAAACTAGCCTTAATTTGAGTGCTAATAGACATCTGATCGTCAAATGGTTTTTGAGATATAGATTTCTCAATATAAATTCACTAACTACTGATCTTTCAGTACATTTTTATGAAATATTGCTTTTTAAATGGATATCTCAAGAAATATTGTACGTAAATAGCTCTCTTATGGCTCATATTTCAGCAAATTTACTCTTCTGTAAATAATGTTATCTTAGATTTTCTTGTGTTGTTGGTAGTTTTTAAGATATAGAGCTCTGAATGAAAAATTAAGGTTTTTTAAGGTTTTAAAACAGCCGCCTTTTTTATCCCCCCTACCTATTCTTGGCAGACTCATCAATTTTGACTAGTAATTATACATAGTTTTCATTAAAGTGATCAAAAATTGGGGTGAGATAACTGCCTTTTTATCTTTATGGCTCTTGTACTGTTTGGTGCAGTTGATAGAACCCTAAACCACACTCAAGTTTCGTGTAGATTAGTTGAGTCGTCTTGAAGTTATTTCTATTTTTGTAGTATACAATGTTATTTACCGCTATAAACTAAATAGATATAATAAGGAATTGACTCAATCATTAATCTAATCGTAAATAACTAAATATATTAAATTTTCAATCAATCTATCTACATCCCTAAATTAAACAATTGCGAGGCATTGCCTGCCTGGGCCCAGTTTCATAATGAAAGCTAATGGTATTAGTTCATAGTACAAGTGTAGAAACTAGTGTGGTAATAATACTAATACTTATTTTTTTCATGATAGGGAGGACTATTAGTGATATAACAAGATTTGAAAAATACTAAAGTACGAGTTACTTTTTTACAAGTCAGTGTAATTGAATTAAGATAAATCTACAAGACTAATAGTATTAGTTTGTACTTAATTATGAAACAGGGCCCAGGTTAGTAATAAATAAAAATATTGAATAATGTAATAAATGCAATATTAATGTCTTCTATGCGTCTGCATAACACATTGCATAAACATTACATTCTATTGAACTATTATGATTACAATTAGGAAATAATTTATGATATAATCGTCAGTTGATTCTGATATGTTAAAATATTGACTCATAAATGGAAACAAAGGTTAATTTTAAAATAATACCTTTATTATTTTCTGAAGAAATATATGATAGTAATTTATGATAGATATATACTTGATATATGATAGTAATGTATAATAGATATATAAATGATATATGCTAGTAATGTATGATAGATATATATATATATATATATATATATATATAATATATAATAGTAATGTATGATTGATTATATTTATCATGCATATATCTATCATAAATTACTATCATATATCATGTAAATATAATCAATCATACATTACTATTATATATGATATATAATAGTAATGTATGATTGATTATATTTACATGATATATGATGGTAATTTATGATAGATATATGCATGATAGATATATAGTTGATATATGATAGTAATGTATAATAGATATATACATGATATATGATAGTAATTTATGATAGATATATGCATGATATATGATAGTAATGTATGATAGATATATACATGATATATGATAGATATGTACATGATACATGATAGTAAAGACTTACGAACCTGAAATTCGTGCACCCCGGTGAGTTGGGTTGCCGGCCAGATACTGACCTGCGAGAATGGCAAAGATATAAAGCGTTACATAAAATACGTCGTCGATACACTTGAAAAAGTAATTGTATAATATCTTAAAATGAGGTACAGATTTATCTTTTATATTTCGTAATTTGGCTGATAATTATATATTGTTTACCTCATATCACCGATATCTTTTTAAAAACTATTTTTAAATAATTAATTCTTTTATATTGAGAGTTGTAGTCTGATATTGCAAAAACGTATATTAGAAGTGAAGTTAAATTATTTTATATATGATTTTAAGGTAATAAATAATGTGTATATTTACTTATTTAAATGTAGGAGTGTCACAACTTATTAGGGGAGGAGCAAAATCTAAAATTTCCCAACAATTTTGACCGTATTTCCCAACTTACCGGAGTTCTAGGGAGAATTCCCTCAAAATTTATTTTTTTATTATGTCTATAAATAAAAATATAATAGATGAAATAAAAACTGACTGGATAATACCAAAATTATTTATGAACAATATAAAGAAAATTGAATTTATGTCAAAATAAAATAAATACACATTCGTTCTTATATACAATATTTACGTTCAATTTATACTATTGAATGCCGGTGGAGACTACTGTGAGCGTTTGAGCCGCATTCACTCACAATTGACTTGGAGTTGAACATTGGTAGAACTCCATAAGCAATTTACAAGAGGTCCTGGGGCCACTGTCGCTTCAGCCTTCGAGAAGGATTATAGAGATGGTTGGTGATGGGCTAGGATCGTGCTGTGAGGTTCTGGTGAAAGTTTGAAAATCTCGATGGAATAACGTCAAGGGCACGTGGGATGTTGAGGTCTTGGTGTACGGTTTAGTTTGTAACATATTATGGAGCATTGACTACTGTTCGTAGGTCTTAGGACTGAAAGTATTGGATGCGTTTGACGTTTGGAAATTTAGCTGAACCCACAGTTTCAGTCCGTTGGTCCAAATTGGCTTCAGCATGATCTTGTAGATCAGTGGTTTCCATTTGAAGGGCGACTTTCTGTTCAGTAGTATGTATAACTGATTCGTCGGCTGAGTTCTTGTCTTTTATGTCTGATATGTGGTTTCCATATTAGTCTAAATATTTTTGGGAAACTGACCAATCAAAATAACATTTATAATTAAATATGAGTATAACAGCCTTTTTCTATAACCCCCTTCCTGGTCACTTCTAACAAACAGGGGATGGAGGAGGAGGAGGTATGTATAGAGCACCACCCTATTCTAATCATGGTAGCAAATCAAGTTTTCATTTTGTGGGACGGCCACAGAAATAAAAGTCGACCCTCCAGGCCCGATTCGAAGCCAATTAATTTTGGTGTTTCAACTACCTCCGTAACAAATGTCTCAATAATGTTTTATCATAATTTTCGCTGGTTAAAGTTTCTCAAATTCCTCAGCTATTTGGGTTTTCAAATTATTGTGGAAGGAATGACTAACCCCCTTTCTATCTTCACCTGTAACAACGCCCATGTTTAGACGTTAACTCTTGATTAAATGAAAGTTATGTCCTCAAAATTGAAAATTTACGTTTTGGACAACAAGAACAATCAATTTGGGTACTGCGTCTGTCTCTCAGTAGTCAAATTAGTGTCCGGGCATTATCGATCGATTCACTGATCTGATTTTGATGTAATTTTGAAGGCTTGTGAGGGTTATTACATCATATAAAATATGATAAAAATAAAAAGTAATACATGTAATAATTAATTAATTACAATTATTAAATTATGTTGTGGTGTTTTTTTTTTAATATCCTCAAGGATGCGGAAATACCACGAAACGTCTGGAGAAACAATGTAATTAGATGAAAATTATAGATGAATGTTGATTCGAAAAATATGATGATCTTATCCTTCCTGCAATGAAGCAAGAAATTACAATAGAGTAGAGTTGAGAATGCAAATATGTTTCAACAAGACAATAATATTACATGAAGGAAGTTCTACCTTAACTAACAAAGCATTACACAGTTTGTTGCCATTCTTATATCTAACTTATTTCTCTGCAGTAGATGTTTTTAAGACAAAGGATCAATATGTTTTAGTAATTGAAAAGGAACTAAAAATGAGTACAGTCTTATAAGGTAATACGGTTTGTGAAAATTAAAAAACAAGCGTAACCATCACACTAAAATTCTTTTACGTTCTACTGATTATGAATTTTTAGAAATAGTTTTGTAAGGTTTGTTTTTATTACATTTGAATGTACTATTACTTATTTAAAAAAATAGGTTTTGATGTATATTTTTAATTTATACAGAATATTATGCTGTAGCCCATTAAAGAAATTACAACTGGTGAGTGTTTATACAATTAGATTGTTACAACAATACAAAAACTGAATTTTTTTATATAATAATTTTGTTTCATTAAAAATATTAAGTTAAAATGTTATTAACTTGGGGATGGGGGAGGTTCAGCTGTAAAAATGTCGGAAACCACTAACTTAAGGGTTTGACATTTCATTGAAATTATGAACTTAATAAAAGTTTGGGAATCGTTGGAAAAAAATCATTAAAAATTGATATTTTATTGTTTAAATTCCAGGCTTCCATTGAGCAGGAAAGATGATTTTTGCATATTTGTCTTCTTTATATATTCTTCCTAAAAGATTACGGATAAAAAATAAAATAAAGGATACATTCCCTTATGCTGATATATAATATAATTAGCGGAAAACCAATTTTTTTTTTTGTAGTAACCACATTATTTTCAAGGCAACCGCCCAGTTTTTGTTAAGACCTCTCCGACTTTAGTGTGCTTCTTGGTGGCCATGAATAGATTTTCCATTCATTTCTGAACCCTTCAATGTCCTTTTCTTTTCTTTTTTTAACAAAATTGGTATGGTTTTATAAATAAATTTCAATTAAATATTTTTCTAAGAGTGTAATGCTGTATTAATTATACTCTTTGAATGAGAAATTAAACCCGTTTACTCTTCAACTCATCGACAGAATTGCAACAATATGTAATGCACTATCATACAAATACTAATTTGGATAGCAATACACATAAAATTTGTTATTTTTTTTAAAACAAATAAATATTTATTAAAACTAAATCACACCTTTATTTCTTGTTTTTTAAAACTTAAAAATATAATAATAATTTATAGAACCAGTTGAAATTAAACTATGGTTTACATATACGTTGTTACCTAAACCTGTTTTATATAGTACAGGAGCACGAAGCAAAAAAAGTCAATTATTTCACCCCAATTTTTTATTACATTAATAAAAACTACGTGTCCACACTAGTCGAAATTGACGCGTCTGCCAAGTATAGTGAGGGAGAATACAAAATGGCGGCTGTTTCAAACTGTAAAAAAAAAAGCAATTTTTCATTTGGAATTTATTTGTATGAAAAATACTACTACGTAGATAAACGTAATAAACTACTTTATAGTTCATTAAACTAGCTTTTTTAAAGTAATATAAGGCAACCCACAGCGAAGGTGATGTTTGCCTAGTTATCAACCGATTCTAATCATAGTGGGGGGTCAAGTTTTTCATTTTATGGGACCGCCACTTAATGAAAATGTCAATGCTCCAAGGCCGGATTCAACTCGGCGCCGCCCGCAGATCTCAGACTGATAGACCTGTTCGAAACGTCCTAGGCAATGAAGGATTAAAGAAGAGAAAACGGATTTAATTTGTCCTTAAAAAAATTTAAGCCATATAGGTACAATTTTTAGGATAAACGTATCGATAATCTCCCAAATATATCTAAATAAAATTTCCCAGTATACATTCTTCCCCCTAATCTCTAAAATTTTTGGAATTTTGATTTAATTATTTCTTGTTAAAAACACTGGTATGTGGTTTATTTTTTTAGGCTATTGTTTATTTTCTGTATAAGTTATTCTGTGTAAGATCTGACTACAATTGATAATATTAGGTACTCTTGACCAGAAAGCCTCGATAATGCATTCTCACGGTGGTTAGAAGTTGATTAGGAGGTGAATAGATAGGATGAGACTTACGGGTGCCAGCTGTAAGTTCTCTGAGAATGGTAACCTCGTCCTGTTAATACTAGTCCTGTAGGTAGGAAGGAGGAATAGAAGCCCGGAGAGTAACTAGCTGCCGGGTCATACATGAAGGTAACTTTGTTCTATCGGGTACTATTCCTATAGATACAAAGGGGTGGTATGCCCGGAGAGTAGCTTGCCGCTGGGTTCTACGATAAGACAAAAGGGGGTAAGATTTCAAGCTAACAGCCCTAATAAACCAGAAATTCTGACCGAAACATTGACGCAATTAAATAAGTTACTTCAACTTATTTCTGTTATATTTTTACCGCACCTCCCAACCATCTTCTCCTCGTATAAGTCATCCACGGTCAACTATCTCTCATGATTAGGATAGGATAAAAGGTAGAGGTGAGAGAAGGTGATCCGCAGGGAACAAGCGGGAACTAAGACTCTTCATAACAAAACCCTTGTGGTAAGAATACACTAAAAGACTAATTTGATGTCCTAAGAAGGATCAGTTTCATTTTTTTTTTTTTTTTCATAAGCCCTACAAAATTTTAATGGCGTATTTATAGACAATGTATTTTCTCCTTTTACTGTAGAACATATACATTCTAAGGAGTCTTTTGGACTGTATTAGTTTTGTAGTGCGTATTTATAAAAGTGTATAATGTGATGGGCACACATTATTTCTGAAGTTAATAAACTCTAAATCTAATAAAACGACCTTACTAATGCATCACAGACACACATAACATCCATTGAAGAATGGTGTCAAAACTGGAGAATCAAGATAAATCCTGACAAATCCCACCAGATCACCTTTACTCTCCGTCGTAAACCTGTACCCTCCTGTCCTACAGTATCCTTTCTAAGTACTCTACTAACGCCTGTTGAACAGATTCGATACTTAGGATTCCATCTTCAAAAGAGACTTACATGGAGCCCACATACAAGACTGAAACGACAAGAAACTGCTTGCTACAGTTGCTGCTTGCTATTTCGATTGCTACACCTTCTTGACAAACGTTCTAAACTTCCCATACACTACAAAAAATTATTATACACTATGATAATCAGACCAATGTGGACACACGGAATTGAGCTAGGGACTCCCGTATCCAATCCAAAATCCTACGTAAAATCCTTGATGCTCCTTATTACGTTACAATAAACTCATCCACAAAAACCTTAACATCTTATTCGTTGCAGATTTGGCCCAAAACAGAAATGCGTCTTTTCATTCCATACCCATCCTAACCCATTAGTTCTTAATCTCTTATCTTTAACAATCGTTATTAATCCTCCGAGGCGTCTGAAAAGAAGATGGCCACGGAACCTTCTAATTTAAATTAATACTTGAAGTACCACCAAAGGGTGGTTCCTTCCCAAGATTTTCATGTGTAAATAAAACATTCCACAGATTTACTTATTGTATTTATTATTTGTACAGTTGTAAATTACATTAAATAAATAAATAAAAACTTAATCGTAATACTACGTGACCTTACGTAGCGTGGTTGTACGTCTTTATGACGCCTACAATCTATAAATTAATGCTTTAATTCATATTAATATTAATTATTCTTAAAATTTCCTTTAAGAAAGAAGATAATACCCCATAACTCCATCTAATTGAAAATCCTAGAGCACTAGAGATGAACTGGTGAAGTTCAATCATGTCCTGTTTTATGTTCAAGATTTGTAATACACGTTCATTGAGCCTATAGGGTGAAATGCACAAACGTCCTTCCTTATGTATACTTTTGATGCCGAATCGTAAAACAAGCGAGAATTCCAGAACAGCTGGAAGCGCTAAGGTCATGAGTAATAAAATGCAATAATCATAAATCACTTAACAACCAGCTACAATCAATCAGCTGGCGAGAGGTTTTTATATAATATTAAAAAGAACACTATAAAATAATGGAATAGAGATTCATATTAAATTAAAATGGATTTGGAATTAATGTGAAGGAGAAATAAAAATGTTGATGTAATTGCGGCACTGCCAAATCCATTTTACACAACCTCTTTGCTCAAGCCTTCTGATTCGGCTGTAACCTTACACTACTTTCCCTCACACGCGGCAAACAATTACTAAAATAATTAACAGAATATTAATTATTATTAGAGGCGGGATGGCATGCATGCATCGCATATCCTATTTGTTGTTTTATTTATTTACTACTTCGTTATTTTTTATATTATAATATTTGTTATATAGGGGAATTTGTTGATAAAATGAAATGAGGGTTGTAAAATGGAGGAGAAAGAAAAATAAAAAGGAATAAATTGAAAAGCTTGTATTTAGTTTGTAGACTGATGTTAATTGTAAAAGAATACTGTGGAAAAAAAATGTTATCTTTCTATTATATTGTATCATATCAAAAAATGTAATTTATATATGTCCGATCACGGATTGATCAGTATGCTGTTTAAAGTAGCAACCCGATGTATTTGGGCAACATGATTGAATAAATTTCTTTCTCTCTCCCTAGTTTCGCTTACATAACTTTTATTTTTAAGCTTCATTTGGTTTTCAATGACTATTCGGGTTCGTCAATTATCCACAGGAAGCGCTAATTTATGAACACTAAATATGTGAAACACTAAAACGCGATTTTATTTTATCAGTTCACACGGTTCTTTATTTATTTATAAGATCATAGTGGTATTATAATTTCTGTTATTTGATTGATGTAATTTGATATAATTGATGTAATTATTTTTACAATTGTATTTATTTTTCAAAAGTTCCTATAAAGATGATATCTTGAATTTTTAATTTAAAATGAAACAATCTAGTTTAAAAAAAAAAAGTGTGAAAGAACAATTTTTCTACTGTGAGATATAATTTATTTATAATATTTACATCCGTATTAAAATATATACAACCAGTGAATTTTCTGTTAGTTAAAAAATGGCATGACACAAACATGTGGAGAATCTACCCATTGATAGAACTCAAATAACAATTCTAGAGAAGAAGATCTGAAGGCCATCTTCTTTTCAGATGCCTAGAATTATTATCAGGAATGAAGGAATGCTTTTTTTTTTTTTTTTATAAGAAAAACATTTAAATTTAAATTGTACATTATAAAAATCTAAATATCTGATGTGTCTTCTCACACGACTTTCTCTACCGCCTAAGGACATAGGTCAATATTAAAATAGCTGTTTTATTGCACATATTGGTGTAATTAAATTTTTTAATCAAATAAAACCACTCACTCAGTTAACATTTGTTTGAAGTCCATTACCGATGTAGAAAAGGTAAATAATTTTTCCATAAAATTTATTATAAAATATATTCTTTCTGAACTTGAAGCAAATGAAGTTTTCTTTTCTTCGTGATTTTTTAAAGTTTATTCCCACCGTCCGGTCACGTTTGGAAGATAAGTGTTCTCCCAGATTATTTAGAGTGGTCCTCCCAATATTTAACTTATAGTCGACTCTCTATAATTCAAAACTCAACGGACCTGAAATAAAGTATAAATAACCATTAGGTCTCAATTGCATTTCAAATGCAGCAAAAGAGATATCGATTCCACCCATTTCTCATTACTCCACGATATCAACAAATACACATCCATGATACTTAGAAATAAAAAAAGTTAACTCATCCTTATTCAAATTAATGCTAGGATTATAATCCCTTTTAACTGATAAAACTCTATATTTATTTATTGCATTTGTTATTTTCAAGCTTTTCAATACATCGCTTTCTTTCTCGTTTTTTTCATGATTTGATTGGAGGTTTTCAATATTTAGGTATGTGTACTAGAATGTTTTGATTTTTATTCACTTATGGTGGTTATTAAATACGTTATCCTTGAGGTGATCAACCTATTCTAACCGAATTGAGAGGATCACGTTTTAATTACTTGGGACCGCCACGAAATAATAATCTACCCGCACAGGCCGGAATCAAAAAGGAGAGAAGAGCAAGAAATACTCGTAGTTATAATCGACCATGTACGCAGAGAACAAAAGCAATTTAAAGAAACCAATATTTTTGTAGATTCATTAGACGTAGAGATCGGATTTTTGTGCAGTAAAAAACCGAAAACGTACTATAAATAACCCAAAGTGCGAAATCGTGCGGTAAAAATTCAAAATGTGTATAAAACTCAAAAATTCTGTAATAATCAACTTTGTTGTTTAATATGCAACTATAAACCATGGAAAGCTTACTTAACCTTGTTTGAATCAAAATAAACTCGCTTCATTTATGCAGACATACATAATAACTCAACTACTCTCAATAAATTCTTAAAACTTTGTCCATTATTGAAGCGCTATGAGGAAACTTATTGTATTAAATGATTTTATGTTCCTATGATGAAGGCTGAAATTCAATTTCTTAACCATGTATAATGGAGTATTTAAAAATATTCTTCCGAACTAAATTATCCCATAGAACTCACATAACATGTTCTTCCGTTTAGGTTTTCAATTGTTTATTTACATACGAATATACGATTATCCAAAAAAAAAAAAATACACAATTAATCAGCCAATGTAGAAAGACTTTGATTAAAAATGTATGTGTATTGGTCAGTCCTATTGATTTTTTGTTTAACTTTAATTTAATACGATATAACTTAATATAATAAATAGGGTAATATAATCTAAAAATAATATACATATTTAAAAAAATATATAATTCTTATTATTACAACTAATTCAGAAGGAAGAGTGAAGGGTCTGGGAATCTAAGTTAAAACCATGCGGAGCATTCTCTATAACAAGCTTATTCTGGAGAGACTCTTCATAGTTACCCAAAAAAACTGGTTTATACTATTCTAAGAACATTCGCTTATAGTGTTTAATTCTTCTTTGTGTTAATTATAAATTAAATTAAGAAAAATAATAAAATAAATAAATTATGGCATACGTAATAAGAGAAATTAGTACTAAGCATCATATAAAATTTAGTAAAATCATGGAATTGGAGACAGTTATTCCACCTGAATTTTTGATTAATCTAATGAAAACTATGTATAATTACTAGTCAAAATTGATGAGTCTGCTAAGTATATGTGAGGGAATAAGAAATGGTGGCTGTTTCAAAACTTAAAAACAAATTATTTTTCATTCGGAACTCTTTGACCTCTTTGAAAACTCTTTATAGTAAGTAAAATTACCTTTATTTTGAGTGCTGGCAGACATATGTACGTCTTATGGTTCTAGAGATATATTTTTTCAAAAATCAAACATTCTATTTGAACAAATATAAATTAACATTTTGCCAAATATCATAAAAACTACTACTCGTACAAAGATAAACGTTATAAACTATTTTATAGTAAATTTAACTAGCTTTAATTTGAGTGGTGGCAGACATTTGTACGTCCTATGGTTTCTGAAATAAAGTTTTACATGAATAAAAATTATTGTCCAAACAAATATAAATCAATTTATTTTAGCAAATATCACGAAAACTACTCCTCTGACGAAGTTAAACGTCATAAACTACGTTATAGTGCTATAATCTAGCTACAATTTCAGTGCTAATACATATCTGTGTGTAGATTGGTTGCTGAGATATAGATTTCTCAAAATAAATTCAGTAACTACTGTTATTTCAGTACATTTTTATAAAATGATGCTTTTTAAAAAGCTATATCTAGAGAACTATGTCTCTAGTGCCAACACTCAAAATAAGGGAAATTTAACTTACTATAAAGTAGTTTATGACACTTATCTTCGTAGGGGTAGTAGTTTTTATGATATTCACATATGAATATAAATTTGGCAAATGAAAATTTGTCCGAGCAACTATAAATCAATTTATTTTAGCAAATTTCATGTAAACTATTACTCCTACGATGATAAACATCATAAACTACTTTATAGCTCATTAAACTAGCTTTAATTTGAATGCTAATAGACATCTGTCTGTCGAATGGTGTTGAGATATAAATTTTAAAAAATAAATTCACTAACTACTGATCTTTTAGTACGACCCATACAACATTTTTTTATGAAATGTTGCTTTTTAAAAAGTTATATCTCAAAAACTATTTAACGTAAATAGCTTTATTTATTATGGCTATAATTTTGCAAATTTAATCTACTTTAAATGATGTCCTCTTAGATTTTTCTAGTTTTGTGGATAGTTTCAAAGATGTGAAGCCCCGAATGAAAATAATTAATTTTTTTTTAACGTTTCGGAACAGCCGGCATTTTTTATTCCCCCTACCTATACTTGGCAGACTTATCAATTGTGGCTAGTAATTATACAAAGTTTTCATTAGATTAATCAAAAGTTGGGATGAAATAACTGTCTTTTGTTCTCCCCGGCTCTTGTGCTATTACGTGTTTATCCTAACAATAAAAGTTCAAAAGTATTACTATTTACGTAATTACCTTAACAATGTGGTTTTGTGCTCTCTTCTCTTATTTTCCACTTTTCGCCTCTCTAATTTGATGTAGCATTGATTTATTTGATATTGAATTTCCCTGTACATTTCCCTCACTTAAGTTTGCAACTCCCATTTTAATTTTCAAGATATTTTGATTTAACTGTTCAAAACTCTTTACCATTCTATTCTTGGTGCTATCCTATCCCCTTTTTAGTGAGTAGATCCAATTTTGAATTATAGCAATGAGAATTATAACAAAGAGAAGATACAAGCTCTTTGTTATAATTCTCATTGCTATAATTCAAAATTGGATCTACTCACTAAAAAGGGGATAGGATAGCACCAAGAATAGAATGGTAAAGAGTTTTGAACAGTTAAATCAAAATATCCAGAATAATTATAGTTCCTATATTTCAATTTCCTAAGTTGATTCTAGCAGGAATATTTTTATATTCTAATAAGAGATTAGACGTTTACAGGAACTCACTTAATTGGACTGATACTGTCGGGATTGATCTACTGCATTCCCGTACTCTCTAATTACTTTTTGAAATATTCGTGCCAGAATGATATTCGCATTTCACCTTGCGTCACGAAATTTATTTATTTTTGTAGTGGTATAATTTATTTTTTCTTCAGTTGGAGAACATGGATAAAGACGTTTCATTTAAAAGAACACGCTTCTTGAAACATTTAAAAATAGAGATAGGGGCACTTGATTTTTATAGACCTCATGTTAATTTCTCAGATCGAAAGTACAGTTATAATTTAACATTCGGAAAGCAGATAGCAAAACTATAGAGTGTAGTTGCTCTGTCTTTAATTTATCAGCCGTTGGCAAAAACAATCTTTTTACTACAACCTCAAATTATTGGGATGGTCCAAACAGATCGATTTTAAAAAAAAATTAATCGTGTGATTTTCCAGGAAAAACTTCAAATCATCGAGAATCGACCTTACCTTCATGGGGAATGGGGACTTTAATTCAAGCATAATTTTGGGCTTGAGAAGAACGTTGGACCTTGGAATGCTCCAGCTGCATTGACCCCCATATGTGTCTCAAAAACCGCCCTTGAATCCGTAAGGACCAAATCGCAGAGAGGAACGGGTTTTATCTTCATCAACGAAGGTTTCTCTCAATCACTTAATGAAGAATATTTTTTTTTTTTTTTTTCTTACCTCCTAATTTTTATTTATTTTAACATTTACAATTATATACAACTTAAAGCTAGGAATATATACACTTAATATAATATATCTTTGTTTGCCTTACGGCATTATAAGATGAGAAAAACATGGTCCGCTGAAGGCGGTTTATACATTTTGTGGCTCTATAGCCAGGGGCTAACAAAGAATGGGGAGGGGCCATTCCTGCTGGTAGATGAAGAATATTACTCGTACTTTAAATATTTTGTGTAATTTAAGAAGGTACTTTGGATGGGAGGGAAAGTAACCAACAGTAACTTGTGGCCTTATGAATACCTTTCTTTATTTAGACATATGTTTAAATAAATAGTTCATAATTGCATCTCAAAAACAAAGCGCAATAAAAACGTTGCTTTAGGATATATCTTTGTGAGGTGTATGTTTTACTCACTTTGTCAATTCTCATATATAATATACTTCTACACATAACTGTCATAACATAGAGTATCTCAAATTGATATATTATTTCCAAAGGTGTATAAGCGCTTTCTCTGATGCTTGCGATCTTCATACTTTCAAACCTCCCTCCTTCGACAAACCCTTCTATCAATAACACCCTCCAGCGAATTTATCCTTCCCCATCTTCCCATATCGCATAAATATCTCCTTATGTTTGAGATAATAATTATTCTATAGACTAGCTAGAGAGTTACATTTGCCGAAGGACACTCTAGGAGGAAAGTTGTAAATGGTAGATCGTAGATAATTATTGTACATTGCCATATATTGTACATAGCCTTTAAAAAAAAAAAAAAATCTTCATTTTAAACGTATTCAGTTTATTATAAAATTAAAATTTTTCATCAGTGAGATACATCAACATTTTTAATAAAGATTTAAATACATGAAATACTAATCTTTTTTTTTTTTTTTTTTAATAATTTATTTATTGATATTTACAACTGTATACACATATATACAACAAGTAAATTTGCTGTAGGTGACATAGTGACATGATAAAAACATGTGGAGAATCTACCCATTGATA
>NW_027110201.1:183415-188503 GCF_000696795.3 Halyomorpha halys
AATAAGGATGCAAGACCCGGCGTGTGAAGTGTTGTCTGGGTGGTCTGAAATACTAATCTAAAATAAATAAAAATAATGCGATAATGAAAAATTTTGAATCCGAGTTTTCAAAGGAAATACACTTCCTGAGTCCAATTCCAACATATCCATTATAAAACATATTTTGCTGAACGAAATGGCTGAACGTTTTTTGGCCATTCCGGATAACTGAGTTGAATTTTTATTTAAACTTTAGCAATCTCGTAATTAACCAAACGTGTATGAAAGTCGATACGATTTATTTATTATTGTTCAAAAGTAATATCATAAAAATAATCAACTGCTTCATATATATTTCTTCTTTTCTTGTTAAAGTTAGTTATGAAAAGAGTTTTCATTTGAACTGAGTGGTTCACGAACGGGTGGTCCGCGGACCATAGATGGGCCCGAGGTGCCATAAGGTGGTTTATAAACTGGTCTGAGAGAATCTCAGAATAACTTTTATATTAAGTCAGCCCTTTTAAACCGAATTTTCAACAATTAAAAATAAATTCTTCAATAATAATAATATTAAACAAACACTATAATTATTAAAACCTTATAAACAAAAAAATATCCATTCGGTAATCACAACTGATTGCAGTATCACTAATTACAAAAATAGCAGGAAGGCCAATAAGAATAACAATTATATAATTATATATGTAAGACTTGTTCGTTTAATATATCATTTGCTATAACCTATGAATAATTCATTTATTGACTTGACGTATTTTGTCTATTTTAATGTGATAAAATGTTGCCTCACTATTAGGATTATGTTTAATGATTCTAATGTGTTTTATCCACGATGATTTTTAGGTATACATTATAGGGATAATAATGAATTAGTATTCAGAATAGAGTTTCAGATGAATACTCTGTCAGACTATATCTTTCCTAAAAAAATATTTTTTATTTAAATATAATTCTTATTATAAATATTAATTAGGTAACTTATTAAGTTGAATTATTAGCTATTTTTTTGTTTCTCTTTACCGTAATGTTGAGTGACAGATTTACTGTCATGGCATGCCAGGTGGAATTGTATGAGGCTGTTGTAGCTGCGAAGTTTGACGCGTCATCCTCGGTAAACTCATGTTTTGTTTTTTTTGTCCTCCTTCCTCGCCATTTCTGGCATACAGGGTGCGGCAGCAGTGGAGCAGTGCGTTGGACTTACGCATGCCACTCCTACCAATAATCAACACTTTATCTTATTCTAACATGGTTTAGAAGGGGGGGGGCAGGTGTTCTATTTAATATTATATGAAAATGTTTAGAATATTATATGATTGGATGATTGCCTTACTGAAGGGTTTTCACCTTATCCAACTGAATCTGTCCGCGTGCCTCCTCAGCATGGTCCATCCCTAGGTACCTCTTCTCTCAACATAAAGCGCATCGGGCCCACCATCTCCTTCCACCTCTAGATGAACTCCCTGAAGAAAGGTGTAATCTTCTTCCATCAAACGGGGAAAGTCTAGCTCGGGGTGGGGGAAGATTCCGGTCTTTTTCGACAACCTTGTCAATGTTCTGTTGTTTCATGAACATCACAGGTGAGGCACCAGAGGTCGATGTTCTTTCCAAAGCTCTACATCTTTCCCAGGAACCCTCCATATCATGTTAGGATCTGTTAGACCCAGTAAATTGGGAGGACTCTCTCAGCCTTCAGTCTTGCATGGACGGTGGGGAACAACTTCCTCATAGTAGCGCTCTTCTGGCTGGCCACCTGCCGTTTTTCTATTCTGTAACAAAAAGTCTGAAAGTGATAGCAATCGTAACCATTGTTTTTAAAAATATAATAATAATGAAATCTTAACGAACCCGAGGGTCGATGCCGATACCACTAAATACATCCTTCCAGTGATGCCCCTCCAAACCCAATTCTACTAAATCAGTTTTAACGCAATCCTCCCATCTACGTTTCGGTCTACCCCTCGGACGTTTACCAGTTGGTCCAGTTTTTATTAACATTTTAGGAATCCGCTCGTTACTAAGCCCTACAATCTTATACTCTCATCTTATACGACGCAATACTATAACTTGAATCATATTTCCCGGGCGAAGGTCACAAATTCAGCGTTGTATAATCTTCTAAATTCTTCTGTTAATTCATCCTATTTCGGTCCGAATATTTTGCGTAATACTTTATTTTCGAAAACCTTAAGGCGCTCTTCATCCCTTAATGTCAGGGGCCACGTCTCGCATCCATAAAGAACAGTGGCCATAAGTAGTTTTGAAATCGAAAAATAACAAGCATACCCCGCCTACAACCTAGCTTTAATTTCCTCATCAATTTCGTTTTTTCTAGTTACCGTAGAACCTAAATACTGAAACTTTTCTACCTGTTCAAACGTATTTCCTCCTATATCTATTTCACCGAAATTACTCGCGTTTCTACTGCTAACCATGTATTTTGTTCTATCCGTATTTATTTCAAGACCTAGTTTCTTACTGGAGTTAATTAACGTGATTGTATTTAGATGTACAGTTTTTGTCCTCACCCAATAATACCAAATCAACAGCATACCCAAGCACCGGTATTTTACCACCCAAACACCTTTTCGGTATTCATCACACTTTAAATGACGTATTCTCGTGCTAGATTAAATAAGATAAGTGATAAAGAATCTTCTTGTTTTAAACCCGACCGGACCTCGAATTTCTTAGAATAGTGATTACCGATTCTTACTTAATTAAACGTTTTGGTCATGCACAACCGTACGAGATTTACCAACTTTAAGTTTAACTTTAAGAATATATGTATAATTAATTATTCACTCTCTATATGTAAAAGCTTGACGTATATTAAAGTCTGAACGTACCTCTAACTGTTTAGAGAGGTCTCACATACCCTACAATGGAGATTATCTTTCATTTCATTAATGGTTTATGGCGTCATCGAAAAATATTCTCTCGAAAAAGAGTTCTCCATAAAATATATTCTATTTCTATAAGGACACTAAAAATTAACATGTTATTAACTATTCATCGACTGAATAGTTAATAACATGGTAAAATGGAGAAGGATTAAGTTTTTCAAGTTGTATTATATTATGAAATCAACATTACTCATCCTCTAAGAATTTATTTTTCAGAGTAGATTGAAAGCACGGTGATAAATGCCAGAATTAACTGGTTGTAAAATACTTAACCTCGGTGATTTTCTGACTTGCATTGTTTGTTAAGTTCTCCCAACAAATAATCCATAATTTTGATTTTCAAAAAATATATCACTCATGAATAAAGGATTTCGATCTCTTAGAAGCTCTTAATATCGAAAAAAAAATCTTTATCGACCTATAGAAAACAGTAAAATTTTAATTAAAAAAAATGACCTAAATACGTTTCATTTCAAACGCTGTACAACAAGATGGTGGCATAACACTACTCTCCTTTAAAGCAAAAGTGAAGCCAAAAAGGCCACGCCTACGAAAGGAAGGTTTATGTTGAGGTTATTTAGAATGTCAGCCATTGTAATCCAAACAGAAAGCAGCCAGTAATTGTCTTGTACTTTTTCCCTAGTCCTTTGCCTCGCCCCTGAAAGACATATAAGGCCCGCATTTTTTGGTTCTCTCATTCTGCCAGCTTATTACCCCCTCCATTATATTCTCTCCTCCAAGCGAAGAACATATTGAATTGACATTGTTTCAGATGGGGGCAATACCTGATTGCTTTTACAATTTTGAATAAAAGAAAAAAGGAAGTAAATATTGACCAAAAAGTATCAAAAATCAAGTATTTACATGCTCAACAATTATGATTACTTTTGTAATTGATACAAAGTGAAATTAAATAGTTAATTTAACACTTAACAGCATTTTGAACTGTTGTTGCGTTTAATATGAATGATGTAATGTTCACATCACATTGATTTAGTAATGGGATTGCATATCAATTTATTTATTATAAGCTAAATAATTCATAAAAATGCAAATCATTAGATGTGAATATCTCCTAATAGTATAAGAGTACAAAAAAAAGTTAGTTATTTCATTATAATTTTTTATTATCTTAATGAAAACTGCGTATAATTACTAATAAAATTGATATCTAGTATAGCTTAACTTGGCATTTGACATAACACTTTCCGTTGAGTGTATATTGGATTATTTAAAAAAAATAGTAGACAAATATTTTTTACCACTATTTGAAGTACCATCCATATCAATCAAGTCGAAGTGGAAAATGTAAGAAGGGGTTGCCTAATTGGTGTTGTAACAAAGAATTGCTCACAATGGTTACAGAACGAACAGTAACTAAAAGAAAAGACAACTGACATTTAAAACCGGTCTGGTTCGCGCGCCGAATTAAATTCCTGACCTATACACGGACCGTAGAACTGATTCTCTGATATCAATCATCCCATATATACCAGATCTTCTTTGTCTACTGTTGATGACAGGAATCTAAAAAGTTGGATAGTCAAATATTCCAGCACATTAAATAAGTGATCTACTCACTTTTTCTCACGATATAATAAAAAAAAAAAAAATGATTCAAACAAAGATTCAAAATCTACTGATATACGAGTAAGCGGAAGGGTTTAGAAACGATGTGACGTCGAAATGGGTTACTTTGCTCTTTAGACGATAATATTGCTCCCCTGACGTTATAAATTTCGTGTTACTCAGTTTGGCAGAGGAGTGGTAGTGAAAGAGCTGGAAGGTAACTAGAGTTTCTAATTGCTAAGTTCATTGTAAAAATAATCGCAGGTTTTCTGGTATTTCTCCTCCTATTGGTTTTTTTTAAATAGTAAGTTTCAAACTTAAAAATAAAATTTACGAAAATTCGCTAGACTGTTTCTTCTTTAAGTATAAAGTTAAGAGACTTACTTGGAATCCACACACAAGACTGAAACGACAAGAAACTGCTCGTAGATTCCGATTGCTACAAAACTTACTTGACAAACGCTCTAAACTTCCCATTCACTACAAAAAATTAGTATACACTACAATAATCAGACCAATTTGGACATATGAAATTGAGCTCTGGGACTCCATCAAACCATCATCTTCCCGCATCCAATCGTTACAATGCAAAATCCTACGTAAAATCCTTGATGCTCCT
>NW_027110201.1:194474-199262 GCF_000696795.3 Halyomorpha halys
AATTAAATCTAGTTATAAAAAAAAATCTAAATATAGTTTTTAGTAATCACCAATATTTTATTTTACATATAAGGTAGAAAAATAAATAAGAAGAACAAATTAAAATGCTAAGACAAAGACTTGTTTTTTTTTTCCTGCTTACACAACTTTGAAAAAATAATAAAATCTGAACTACAGAATTGATGTAAATTATAGTTATACAATTTGAGCAACGAGTAGTACAATTAAATGGACAATTGTATAATTTGTAAAATTGGAGTGGGTGAGGCTGTAGTTTATTTTAAAAAAATAGTAATAAATAAATAAAAATTATAGCAGTTATGAAATTGAAAAATGAAAGAAATAGAAGAAAATGAATATAAAACGAATAACCAACTTATATAATGAAAACATAATTTGGGAAAGAAAATAGATGATAAGAATAGTAATAAATAAATGGATAAACATAAAGTTCATTACAGAATGTCCAGCAATAGCCTGGGCTTCAGTCTTGAGAGGACTATTGGGTTTCCCACGTAGGTCACTGCACCTTGTAGTGCTAGTAGCTGAAAATGAAATTTTTTGTAACATTTTTCGATAAATTCTTCTATAGATTCCAGTTTTAGTCTTGATATGTTTGATTATGTCTTACAAAGGAAGAGCCGTCTATTGCGATTCTCAGGACCTCGCTTTGGAATGATTATTTACTTATTTTTTTCGTACAGGATGCCGCTCCCCAAACTTCACAGAGGTATATCAGTAATGGTCTTAATACTGTTTTGTAGATGAGGAAGGTAGCAGCTGGTTTTAGTCTAGATTTTCTATTGATGAAAGCATTTGATTGATTTGACAACAAACCTTAAGTTCGTTTGAGTCAGTTATTGCTGATGTGGCGATATTTGCTGTGGCGATTCCAGATTAGGCGACGATCCAGATGAATTTCAAGGTTATGCAGGATCTACACGTTTGGTACTTGCCGCAAACCCTCTTGGGTTCCTTTGTTTACCAATCCAACTCTTCTCGAAGACTGAAGCCATAACAACAATTCTGTTGAACATTCTGAAATGAAATGAAACATTCTGCTATAAGCTCTATATTAATTTATTTTTATAATTGAGCCACAGAAATAGAAAAGGCTTCAAGTGCCAGAACTGCGGAAAATGAGATTCTGACAGGATAACAATGAAGAAACCAGTGCCAATCGAATGGTAACCGCTGGAAGCGGTTCTTAAACCTTAAACGGTTTAGTTCTTAGAGCTGTAATTTTTCCACAATTGTAGTACAAAAATCGTGGCAAGCCAGCTGTCTTCATTTTCTCGTTTTTTGGCACACACAGCCTTTTCCATTTCCAAGCCTCTATTCTTTTATTTTCTCGAATTATTTTTTCAGTATAACTCAATTAATTTTTTTAACACATTCTATAAATATAATTTGTTTTTGTCTCTTATTTTCTGTTTCATTGTTTAATTACATTACTATTATTATTATTTTTTTTTATTTTCATAATTGATCTGTATCATTTATCATTGTTCAAAATGATGAGAAGATTTTTGACCGTGAATAATATATATGAGTAGAATATGGTTGGGGGGTGCGGTCAGAATATAACACTAATAAGTTGAAATAACTTATTTAATAGTATCAACGTATCGGCCAGAATTTTATTATTTGTTAATTCATTTAATTTTTTTTTCATTATTTTAATTTTTAAGTTATTAATAAACTAAAGTATTCATATTCTTTTGCATTATCTAACTTCAAATTTTTATTTTATTTCCTTAATCATGTTATTTTTACTTACTTATTCAAATTACCTATCTATACATTTTATTTCCCACTTCTTTTATCACTTTATTTTTATTAATTTCATTCTGTACAATCATTTACTTTATTTTATTCTGTTTATATTGTTTTTGTACTCATCGGTTGTTATCCTGTTCTTTGTTCTTAGCCCTGATGAAGGCTTGAAATTCTGGCCGAAACGTTGTCACTATTAGTGCCGTTATTTCAAATTATTTGTGTTATATTTTGACCGCGCCCCCAACCATCTCCTCATATATAATTGTTCAATGGTTAAAGCATTATAATTAGTAAGGCATTTATTTTATACAAGACTGTAATCCCCATCTCCTATTATCAAAATTAGTTCATTAATATAACTAAGAAAAGGTTAAAATAAACAAGCAAGGCCCATCAGATCTATCTGTTTATAAAGTAATAATAATACAAATAACAAATATATCAAAGTTGAATTCATCAATTTCCAAACAATCGAAAGCCATGGGTTAGTCAAATAGAATTTATTTATAATCTTTACACTTTCTTGATACTGCTTATTATTGTTTAAAGAGATAAATTTTATCCAATTTTAGTCTCAAAACAATTTTTTATTTCTTTATAAGTCAGACGTTTCGGTCAATTCGGCCATCCTCAAGGACAATCTTAATACAATTTTAGAACCATATAATTAAAAAAAAAAACTTTATGCTGGCTATTCTACCCAGCTCATTAATATCAGTCCACAAATTACCCTAATTAGTCAATTGTTCACATTAAATAAAAAAATTAAACTTTTTATTTAACAGTCACAGTCAACCTTCTCTATTATACTTTATCATCGAAATGCACCCATGTGACTTTCACCCTCCGCAGCAGCTTCTGTCCACCTGTTACTCTTAATAATATTCCTCTACCCAGATCCAACTCAGTGCGATACCTTGGATTCATCTTAGACAAAAGACTCACCTGGAACCAACATACAAGACTTAAAAGACAAGAACTTAACAGACGATTCAGTCGACTATACCGACTGCTCATCTTTTAATAGAAAACAAACTTCTAATTTATAAGACTATACTCAGACCTATCTGGACCTACGGACTTGATCTTTGGGGAATAGCTAAACCGTCGAACATCATACTATCCAATCCTTTCAATCAAAAATCCATAGAACCATTTTTAAGTTAATGTACCCTATTACGTTTCTCAGAGATTACTACACCATGACCTTCATATCACTTTTGTCCTTGATCTCATGCCAACCAAATTCTCAAAATTCCATATAAACCTTCCTAACCATTCTAATCCTTTGGTTCAATCCTTATCTAGTTCCACTCATCCCTCCAATCCACCTCGAAGGTTGAATTGGCAGTGGCCAAGAGACTTATTGTAAAATAAAAATGGACAATTGGAATGTCCTTGACACTTATTTTGTCCGGTTACGATACGATCCAGAACTGGATTACCATTTGTGCTGTATTCTTAGAGGTGAGTCCTGCAGCCAATCTATGTTTCTTATAGTCCTCCGTTAGGATTTTCGGAACCCACCGAGCATAAAATTTGTGGTAACCAAGCTCCTCCACCACAATTTGATGCACAGAAATACGTGAAATTCGGGGAAAATGTTCCCCAGTTGACAGTTCTGTAATCGTGAAACGACGGTTTTCACGAATTTTGACATTGATTTGCATTGCCAGGTCATCAGTCACAAGTCTAGACATACCACTGCGGTTCTCGTAGTTAACATTGGTACAGCCATTTTTAAAATCAATGCATCATTGCCTCACTAGAATTTCACTCATTATCCGCTGCCCGTCTAGATCACAAAGCTGACGAGAAATTTCAATTGGTCTGTTATTTCGAGCCAACAAAAACCGAATCACAGAGACCGCCCTTCAAGTGTGGTGGGATTTTCTATTGCAGGCCACATTTTGACGACTCACAGAGAGCAAAGTAAGGAACACACAGCCCTCACGCTACAACAGCTGGATGTGTTATAAGAACGTTCGGACACCAAGCTCTACACCAACCCATCGCCACGATAGGCCAAAACTTCTATTACTTTCTGGACAGCCCTCGTATATATTCTTTTCTACATTATATCTTATATCTTTTTGCTATTCATCTTCTAAACAATTTTTAATATGTGTTGCATATTAATTTGTTAATATCGATGTCTTACTTCCACCATTCTATCTATTTTGATTTACATGGGTGGAAAACTGAAACTGCATTTGTAAGGTGGATACATACCAGGGGCGTGACTGCAACTTTTTAGATAAAATCGTCTTACCGGTGCTTTATGAAGTGCCACTTTATAGAATCGATTTTTGGCATTTTTCCGATTTTATTAACAACGTCTCTAATAATTTTGATTAAACTCGGTATATCCACTAAAAATCGAGTGGTCTTTAGTATCAATTAAGTATTATTCCCATTCAATTCAATTATTTTGACAGGGATTTAATAAAATTTTCAATTTGACTTCATCTAGGCATCTTATAATGCCAAAAGGCAATCCAAGGTATCCTTCACATCCAGCTATATTTAGATATAGCATACCTCCTATATGTACGTACCAAATACCAATTAAAATCTTTACAGGAGGGTACGAAAAAAAAATGCTTCATCTAAACTTTAATTTTTTTTTATGATTAACAATTTTATATTTTTAATAGTTATTAAAAATCGATAAACATGAACTATAAAAGGATTTAATAATTTACGTAACGAAATAAGAGGAAACAATTTTTTCCTTGCTGAAAATATATTTTCAGATATTTCCCGAAATATGAGTTGTAATATAGACATGTTATATATCGTTGGAAGTCAACGATTTTTTATGACTTTTCACAAAAGCCATAGAAGATATTGGAGAGTGATGAAAATCGCATAAATGAAAGACATTCTGTTAAATGGCGGGCACATACTATGGCTACCAGGGCCCTGTTTCATAATGAAAGCCAATAGTATTAGTTCATAGTACAAGTGTAGAAACTAGTGTGGTAATAATACTAATACTTATTTTTT